>NC_090299.1:78931303-79235071 GCF_039906515.1 Pseudorca crassidens
TTAATTCTTTAGTGGTCTGAGAAATATATATTTGACTTTAATTCTTTGAAATTTATTGGGATATTTTTATGGCCCATATATATTGTCTATGTAGATTAGTATTCCATGTGCACTCACAGTCTGTCTATTTGAGATAGGAGTTGAGATAGGAATTGCAACTTTCACTTATAATTATGGACATATCTAGGTCTCCTTTCAGTTTTGCCAGTAATTTGTCTTAAAGGAGAGCAGAATATGACACCCCAAAATATGCCACTTTGGCACATTGATTATTTTGAATTAAAATTACTAAGAAACAACCATGCAAAAAGGACACTCTGATCCTCCTTTATCCCCCTGAAAGTAGGAAATAAATCTCCCATGTGAAACAACCTTCCGTATATCAGGAAGGTAGAAGGTATCCTTATAGCTAAAGATAGGGAATTCAAGGCTGAAAAGGCTGCATAAACAAACCTGTTACTTTTTTCACTAATTTACTACCCAAAGCCCAAAGCCCTTTGTTTTGTCAATTTCTCACAAATTATTGTTTCCTTGTCTAAAAGGTATAAAAGATGCCTGCTTTGGTTAGCTTGGGGAGTCTCATCTTTATGGGCTCCCATTTGTACAAAATTAAACTTGCTTTTCTCCTGTTAATCTGTCTTATGTCAATTTAATTGTTAGACCAGCCAAAGAACCTAGAAGCGAAGAGGAAAATTTTCCATTTCTACCATTTATATGTTTGAAACTCTTAAGAGGAACATACATATTTAAGTATATTTCATTTTATTGATGAATTATCACTTTTATAATCATGAATGTCCCTCTTTAGAAATATGGTTTGTCTAAAAGAATACATGGTCTAATATAAATATAGTTCTTCCAGTCTTCTTAGGATTATTTTTAACATATTATAGTTTTTTCACCTTTTTACTTTTTACCTAGCTATGTATTTATACTCAATGCAGGTTTCCTCTAGATAGCATGTTGCTAGGTCATGCTTTTTATCCAATTTGACAATCTGCCTTTTATTTAGAGTATTTAGACCATTTAAATTATCTCTATGTTTGGATTAAAGTCCACCATCTTGCTATATATGTTTTCTATTTGCACCGTCTAGTCTTTGTTCTTTTTTTTTTCCTTTTTCTTTTCCTAACATCACTTGGATTAACTGAGCAATTTTAGCATTCCATTTTAGAATGCTAAAATGCTACTTATTATCCATACCTCTTTTTATAATAATTTTCTTCTAGGAATCTGCAAGATGCATCCTTAAATTAACAAAATATATTTTAATATTGCTATACCATATACATCTTAATTTTCTCCTACTATACTGTGTTGCCACTTCTACCTATGTCACAGATCACATAACACATTGTTTTAATTATTCTTTTAATAATATATTACCACTTGAAAATAGTAAACATTATAAAAATGTCTTATATATCTTTCTCCATATATTTACCTTATTTAGTACTCTTTGTTACTTTGTGTATATTCAATTTTTCACTTGTATGATTTTCTATTCACTTGAAGAACTATGTTTAATATTTCTAATAGTGCAAGTTGGCTGATGAATTTTATCAGCTTTTCAATTCTGAAATATTTTTATTTTACCTCATTTTTCAAAAGATTATTTAGCTGGATATAGAATTATAGTTAACTATTGTTTTCTGGTTTACATGTTTTTTCCTGTCCTTTATAGATACAATTCTGTTTTCTTCTGTGTTACATCGTTTCTGAGGAAAAGTCTACATAATTTCTTACCTTTTATCACCAGGAACATAAATCTCTAAGTGCTTTAGGATTATTTCTAGCATTGGTTTGCACAATTCAAATATGTTGTGCCTTGCTGATTGTCCCGTTTCTGCTTCAGTGAGTTTCTTGGGTTTTTAGTTTACTGATTTCATTAAACTTACAAAACTCTAAGCCATTATTTAAGTTGTTTTTGATGCTCTTTTCTACATTCCCCTTTTTTTTCTCTTCTAGGTCTCCAATTATTCCATTTGCTGCTTGATTTTTTTTCCCCATGAGAGTGAGGATATTTCATTTTCTCATATTTTAGTTTTTCCCTTTGAACCTCAATTTGGATACTTTCTTTTGCTATATTTTCAAGTTCACATCATATGCATGATTTAATTTTTATTTTATATATATGAAAGAACCCACCAGATCCCACAAAACATACTTGTATAAGGCTTTTATTTAAAGGCAAAGGATATGGTGCAGCAAAAGAGAGGACTAGAAAGCATTGGAGAACTAAGCGACATCAACATGCAAGTATACCAGTGGTTGGGCTGGAGCAGAGTAGACTGTCTCCAGCTTGGGATGTTATCTATGTCAATATCCAGGACCAGGATCTTGGATTTGGGAGAACTCAAAGGAAAAAACTTTCAGTAGGTACATTTCAGTCCCTTTGGCCATCAGATCAAGCCAGACTTTTCTAGTTGGTTGGACTGTATTAATCATGTTTTTTATTTTCCATATCTTATAGTGCTTTGATATTTGGGGTGGGGGAGTGTTAGTTGGTTGGGGAGAGACTGCCCCTCCCAAAGCTAGCTAATTTCCAAGATACCAATTTCACTGTGAACACAAAATTCATATGCAAGAAAACCAACTCCAAGGCCACCTCCTTTATCTCTCACACACCAAGCCAGTATTTCCCCTACCCTAAATCATCCCAGGGCCTGATATCAGACCACAAGAGATGACTACTATAGCCTAGTGCCCAAAGACATTATTCAGACTGGCCAATTCTAAGCCATTTCCATTCCCTGCCTTACCTTTCCCACAGAAAACATAATAATAAAGGTCTAGGTCATGCTTTCCTTGTTCCTTCTGCTTCATAATCAAGCCTGGTGCTTCTCCATGTGGACCTGCATGGCAAGGTATGCTTCCTCCTCTTGAGAACTGTAAGTAATAAGTTCTTTTTTCAATAGCACTGATCTCTCTGTGTTGGCACTCAATCAACTTCAGAAATTAAAATTCCAGAGGTACAATTGAGACACAGACCATTTGCAAGCCATCAGTAAAGAAACTGACCTCTGGGGTTGCCAGGAGAGCTTAAGTCCTTAAGCAGCATATAAATTCCATTGTCCTTACCTTGGACAAGAATTAATAACCAGACATCTACACATGCCCAGAGATAAAGATAGAGCTTCTCATACTCAGATAATCTACAGTATCTCTACAATTCAAGCTCTAACTCTTGGCCAAGGATTTGTCATTATAATTGCTCATGATTATTTCTTTTCTGGTATCTTTTGCACAATTTATAGAACATAAAAGCAAAAGGATACTCATGAAAATAAGAATCATTTGTGTCAAATGAGATGCATATATTGCTTTAAAGAAGTATTTCAGGGCTTCCCTGGTGGTGCAGTGGTTGAGAGTCCACCTGCCGATGCAGGGAACATGGGTTCGTGCCCCGGTCCGGGAAGATCCCACATGCCACAGACCGGCTAGGCCCGTGAGCCATGGCCGCTGAGCCTGCGCGTCCGGAGCCTGTGCTCTGCAACGGGAGAGGCCACAACAGTGAGAGGCCCACATACCGCAAAAAAAAAAAAAAAAAAGAAGTATTCCAGTTTACCAGTACAAAGTTTTTACTAATCTTGTAAAAGCTTGACAATTCTTTTAGTTTGATTTTTGAACTTTATGAAAGGTATCAATAGATTAATTCAATATAACAATTAATTGGTTATTAACTAATCAATAGTTAATAGTTCTACTGGCCAATAAGCTTCTATTAAAAGAACTTCATTTGTAGGTTTTAATTCAATTCTACAATATATCTGATCATCAATATCAGTGTTGTTGTTGTTTTTTATCAAAATTAAATTTATACTATCAAACAGTATTATTCCAAATAGCAATTAGAATATGAATTAGACTGAGAATATTACAAAATAAGTCAGAAGAGTCTGAGTGCCTTTTTCTTTCCTATTTGAGTCAACATCTTCACTTCAAGCTCTCTCTGAATTTCTCATTTTGGTACCCCATCAGAAATAATCTTTGCAACTTCAGACAAAGTTTACATTTTGTTCCCACTTGACCAGGTTGTCCATGGAATTACATGTCCCATTTCACCAGATATGATTTGAGGTAATATTAAATAACCAATGGGAATGTTTTACCATAGGAGTAACCTATGATTAAATGGCCCCTGGAATGTATTTCCTTTCCTTTCTGGTAATATACAGTTGTTAAATATGTTTACCTTAGAGAAAGTGCCCTGAAATATTTTAAGTCACTTTTTAAGATCTATTTGCTCTGTTAGTCACCGAGAAATGAATGTTAACATTTTAACTTTCCATATGAATCTTTTTTTCCATTGCTCACTATACTGTTTTACTTAAGACAAAATCATGTTTTTGCTGATTTTTCCAGTAAAATTTTCAATTTTTTTCTAGAATCTAAGATTTTTCATTTCTCTTGCATTAAAGGTAAATTTCTTGAACTAATTTAATGGTTTCTAGAGAAAATGAACTCTTAATATGCAATTATATTCATAGCACAGTTGGGGTATTTTACCTTCCATAATAATATTATTTAGGAACTCTTAGCTTACTGTAATGTATTTCCTCATTTTGAGATGGAGGAATAGAAATATATTTTCTAATAGCTCAATCAGTTCATTCTTTTATTCAGTCAACATTTATTAAGGGTATACTATGTAACAATTCTTCAGTAAACATGAATACTCAAAGATTAAAGATTTGGTCTCTATTCATTTAGCTCACAGAGTAATCTGGATCCTTTCATATAAGTTATTACCCTGATTCATTTTTCTTGTACTTCAACAAAGATAATGAAAAATGCCTGAAGAAAACTTATTTCTACCCTCAAGGAATAAATTAATGAAAAATTCTTATGAACTTGTTATAGTAAGGTAAGATTTCAAGAATAACATACACTCTCTTATTTATAGCTATAATTTATAAGCTTTTTTAAACCAAAATCTATTCACGTGTGTAGTCTTTCTGCTTTTTACAGGAGGTCTTTTATTGGGTCTTTACTAATTAGTAAAATTTCCAACCCATGCAATTATTTGCATAAAGTTTATAATACAACGTTAGAACATCCAAATACAAACAATTTCAATATAAAAAGGTAAATATCAGAAGTGTATTTCTAAATATTCTTCACAGTACTTCTACATGGCATAAAATTTGTAAAAGCAATTATAATACTGAAATGGCTTTGACAACATAAATACAAGGTATTAAAAGTCATAAACCACAAGGGCATAACCTGGATACCCACTGCTGTCACAAATAGATCCCTTGAACTATAAAGAGATTGAGATTAATTTATTTATCCATTTTGGCTAGCAAAATAGATATTGTTACTAGTTGGCCTTCGTAAAAGAATCAAAGTTTCTTTAAATTCAACTTATTAAAGATTTCCATATAGGTAATCATTTTTTATGTTCAAATGTAAATAATCTAATAAAAAATACCTAACCCAACTTATTAATGCAAAAGACATTTTTGACAATTTGAATAAATTGTATTTTAATAGGTTAAAATATTTTCAATACTAGTAATACTCTTTTTTCTCTTCATGAAAAGAGTATCAGGGCTTTTTTTTTTTTTTTAATTTCAACACTGGATTTCTGATTTCAGCTGTAATATGCAAAGAGCTCTGAAATTATCAAAACTATCCTTACAATAAAAAAAAATTAAATTGAACAACTTTTTGGACTACTCAAAGAACTATGATCACAGAACCAACAACCATCGCAAATTCTGAAGGGAAAATATAAAGAATCACAGGCGAGATCTGCTTACCTGAAGCAGAAACCCTAGAGCCACAACTTGGGAAGAAGACTTAAATCGTAATTTTAACAACTTGATGGAGTCTGAGCAGGGACTAGTGTGAGGGTGAGAAACTCCTGGGAGATGCAGTCCCCCACACATTTGTGGGTTTCACCTCCCACAGACTCAGTTTTACTTTCATGGGTTTGACTTCCAGTAACTTCACAAGCATATCATGATAAAAAGCAAAGAAAGATTCCTGTTCTCCCCTCCCTCATAGCTCTGGCTAAAAAAGGAGAAAGGTAATTATTGTAAAATAAGCAGAACATTCTTGAAAGCAAAAGCTTAATCTCCAGGAGAAAAGACTTCATACTTTTCCTACCTGGGAAAGTCCACTCCTCCTACTCCAGACAGCTCAAAACTTCCTCTTTCAAATAAAAAGAAAACTCTTAAAAATCAAAAATAAGACCAAAAAAAAAAAGATTAAAATGGGAAAAAAACGCCAAAACTCAACTGATACCTCACCAAAGAGAATATATGGTTAGCAAACATGAATATGAGAAGATGCTCATTATTTTTTCCCTAAAGATGCTAATTACACTTCGCTAAAATCATTTTTCATTAAGGAAATGTAAATTGAAACAGTGAGATACCACTGTAAACCTAGAATAGCTAAAATTTTAAAATTATATTATCATTGCTGGCTAAATTGTGGAGTAAAAGGGACTCATTACTTTCTGAAGTGAATGCAAAAATGGTATAGCCACCTTGTAAAACAATTTGGCAACTTCTTACAAAAATAAATATATTCTTACCCTACAATTTAGCATCCATGTTCCTGAGTATATACCCAATGGATATGAAACTTTGGATGTAAATTGGCATGTGGATATCTATAGCTGCTTTATTCATAATCACCCAAAATTTAAGTTACCAAGACGCCCTTCAATAGTTAAAAAAATAAATAATATTTCGTTGTATAGGATGTACATCTAATTGATAGAATATTTTTAGAAGTCAGTGATTTAAAAAAATGAGTTATCAAGTCACAAAGAGACATGGATGAATGTTAAGTGCATACTGCTAACAGAAAAAAGTAAGTTGGAAAATGCTACATATTGCAGGATTTCCATTACATGAGATCCTGAAATAATCAGAAACTGTAATCAGATAAGAAATCACAAGGGGTTTGAGGGAGGAGGCATGGTTGTATTAGTAAAACAGTGGAATTTTTTTTTTTGGTAGTGAGTCTATTCTATACGACACTGTAATGGTTGAGATATTTCATTATGTATATGTCAAAGCCCATATAATTCTATAGCACAAAGAACAAACCTTTAGGCATACAAATTTTTTTTTTAATCATTGAGGAGGTTGGGGAATCCCAGTATGCAATGCAGTATGTTACAAAATAATCTAACTATTACAAATATATGAAACAACCTCACTGAATGGGGTGGTGAAAAAGATGCAGACCTAAGTCTAAGTCATTTGGAATGAGTTGAATCTGTAAGACTAAAGGCTATATACAAATTAATTAAAAGAGTTGCTCATAACCACTGTACTCTAGCTGGTAAAACTATTTCCCATGAGGGTACAAGTTAACAATTCTAATACTACTATAAATGTACAGATCTACCTCAATGGGAAAAATCCCTATAAACCCATTGTAAGTTGAAAATGTTAAGTTGAAAACACATTTAATACACCTAACCCACAAACTTCGTAGTAGAGGCTAGCCTACCTTAAACATGCTCAGAATACTTAGATTTAGCATACAGTTGAGCAAAATCATCTAACACAAAACTTATTTTATAATAAAGTGTCAAATAATTTATTGAGTAGTATACTGAAACTGAAAAACACAATGTTTGTATTGGTATATAATGGTTGCAAATCTATCAGTTGTTTACGCTGTGATCTCACGGCTGGCTGGGAGGTGTGGCTGGCACTGCTCAGCATCACCAAAGAGTATCTACCGCATGTTGCTAGCCCAGGAAAAGATCAAAGTTCAAAGTACATTTTCTACTAAATGAATATCATTTTCACACCATCATAAGACTGAAAAATTGTAAACTGAACCATTGTTAAGTCGGGGGCTGTCTGTATTCTGTAATTGATTGTATATGAAAGACGTATGATGGGGGTCACTTTCCCCACTATTGGAGTGGTAGTTACTTGTAAGTAAGAAATAAAAAAGGGTTTGAATAATCCATGTGGAAATCAGTTGGACTTTGAGATATCAATATGAATACATTTTTAGTTGAATATAGAAAAAGATGGTGATGTATATATTTATACGTGTGTGCACGTGCACAGGTTAGTATACACACATATATTTCCTTGCTCTAGAGCGCCTGGAAGTAATGACAACCACTCGTAGAGTCCAGATCTTGATTTCTAATAGCAGTCTCCAATTAAAGGAAGCAGGGCTCCTTTAGAAGAATGGTTCTGGGACTGAGGCAGGAAATATTCAAGATGAGCCTGGAATATCTCGTAGTGACAGAAATTAAGACAGTACTCAGTAAACAAGAACAAAAGAGACAAAAACCCTACATGGGTTTTGGGGTACGTCAAAGGGACACAGAAGCCAAATGAACAACAAAATGAATAAAGTAGTATTGGATTATAACCCAAGGTGTAAAATAAGTATACGTGAGTCCATACTGATGGGTCATAATTGAATGAATGAATGAGGCAGAAGAAACAAACCTCACCAAGCACAAAAAGAATTTCAAATAATTTGTGTGGATATTCTGTTCTCAGGGTGAAGGAGCATAATTATCCACTCCTTAAATTTGTGCACTGTGACTTCCTTTCAAAGTGTACAGTATGAAAGGCAAGAGGGTGTTGAGGGTAGGGGAGTAACTTTGCAGTGGAGAAATCTGAAAAATGCTATCTCAGCCAGGTGATCAAATTTAACACCTTCAGTAATATATCATCTTGACAGCATTTACTCCTGGTACATGATAAAATGGAACTTTAGCCTGTGATCTTCCTTTTAAAAACACATAACCCCAAACTAATAAGAAAAACATCAGAGCAATTCCAATGGAGGGAGAGTCTACAAAATATGTAACCAGTACTACTCGCAACTTCAGACACAATGAAAGTCTGAGGAACTATCACAGGAAGAAAGCCTAAGGAGACATAGAGACTAAATGTAACGTAGTGTCCTGAATGAAATCTTGGAATAGAAAAAGGAAATTAGGTAAAACTAAAGAAGTGTGAATAAAGCATGGACTTTGCTTAATATCTCAATATTGGGGCATTAGTTTTAAGAAGCGTAAATTAGTAACATAATTTACATTTCTTATACAACATTACAATATACAACATTGCATATATTGATTGTTTATATATAGGGTACAATCATATATACAACATCAATAACAGGGGACATTGGGTTTGGGTTATATGATAACTCTATGTTATATTCACAACTTCTTTGTGAATTGAAAGCTCTTCTAAAATAAAACATTTATGTTGAAAAGTTCAACCACTGCATTATAGATTCTTTTGAATAATGTCAATACTTCATATGCAATAGAAAGCTGCTTAGCTAACAATATGTTTACATAATATACTGTTAACTATCCTTCACATTTCTCCGATACATTTCAACTGTTCTGGCCCTGAAAAAAGTGACATAGTAGAAAGCCATTTAAGTTGAATTCACTTATATTTTTATTGTAAAAGGTGTTTGTTATAAAGTGTTACATTATATGTATTTATTATTATTGATTCATATCCATGCCAGAGTAAATAAGTAAACACTTTGCCAAAAACATAAATTTTTATTCAGCTCTCTGCTGTGTCACTGTGATTTAGAAAAGATAAATGTAATTTTCTGCTTAAAAAGTATAGACTTTAAAAATCATATCAGAATAAAGTTAACGAAAGTCAAGCTTCTCTTGAATTTATTAATCTATTGCTATGTGTCACACTATCCTAAAATTTAGTGGTTTACACAACAATGAAAATGTTTCTCATGAATTCTGTTGCATTGGCTGAGTGACTGTAGTCAGCTGGAGAGTGGGCTGGAATAGAACATATAAGATGGACAGAGTCACACTGACAGATGGAACTGGCTGTTATTTGCTGTACCACTTGGCCTCTCATTTTCCATTAAGCTCCTCATTGCCTTCCATACATGGCCATCTCAGGGAAATGTTAAAGATGGCAAATGTGCAGGTGCCAAGGGGTCTCTTGTGGCCTAGACTGCAGAAATCACACAGTATTAGTTCCATCAGATTTAGCTGATTGAAGAAAATCAGAAGGCCTGCCGGCTGGATGGATCAGCAATGCCAAGTTACAAAGTGACATGCATACTGGGCTGAAAGGAATTTGTGGCCATTAAGCAATTTACTACACACATATACATTGGCATCAAGTGTACTGATACAGCACGTGAGCAGGAGGATTCCTGTGGTGATGGGACTGTTTCTCATAGTTGTCACAATTTCGATCATCATCAATATCATCATTACCTCCAACAACTCTAATGTGTACTGAGATTTTCCTATGAGTAGGACATTCTTCTGAGCATGCCCTAATTAATTCATTTGAGCTTAACAAAAACTCTGCAACATATTGGCAATGTTACTGCACTGTAAACTGGTGCAATAGTATGCATGTTACGAAAATGGTTTTATTTTAATTAATTGATTGATTGCATTTTCTACCATATACTCGAGACATAACTAGGGCAATTTAATCTCTCTGAGCTTTGGCATTTTAAACTGGTAAAATTAGATGGTTGCAATAAAAATTAAGGTCACTTCCAGTTCTGAATATTTATGAATGTATTTCTATTGATCAAGTATCATGGCTCATATTTGCAAATATACTTATAACAACTGATGTTCTTATATTCATGGCCCTTCCCTTTTTTGTTCTCATTGTCAAAAAATATTTAAAATAATTTCATGAAATACTTCATATGTTTAAGTTTCATATTGGGAGAAGCTGAGCTGAAAGCAGAAAGTTTTCATGTGTATCATTTTTACATTAAAGAATTTCCAAATCAAATAACTTATGAAAAATTGGAAAATATTAGCCCTGTTAGTAGAATTTTGATCAGTTTCAACAGTGTTGTCTTCTCCACCCTCTTTTTCCATTCAGTCTTGCATGTTTTAACACATCAACCCCAATTTACTAGTAGTATTTACATAATAAATGAATTATTATTTATATTTTAATGGACTCAGCTATTTAACTCAACTATATTTTTGAAATGAATTTTGTTTCTTATAAACTGCTTTCAGTTAGACTTTTCTAGATTCTCCAATATTGTTAGCTCTACAGACATTCCAACAAGGTAAACATAATATTCCTCAATGAGAAGACTAGCCCAAGTCTCAGACTATATACGATTTTTCCAGGATTCCATGACTAATCAATTAGGTCTCTGACCTAATCAATTTAGGTCTCTCTGATTCAAAATAACCATTTTACATATAAGAAAGATGAAGTATTTTATATTAAGTTTTCAAATGAATGTTTACAAATACATTTCAAGCAATCATGTGTTTAAGCTGTAATTGTTACCTCTTAAATAAATGTAAATAGCATCTTCTAATAATTTGGCAATATTTCTAGATATTAGAATCCATTAAAAAAATGAGATATAAAGAGCAAGTAAATATTAATGTTGTTTGTTGTATCTTTCCAGTTTAAATGTTTCATGATCAGAAATCAGAGTAGATATCATTGTATGAAGACTATAGTGAAATATGATATAGAATACATATCAGCTATGTCTGTTTCTAACCTTGTTCAATACTGAATATTTAATAACCATATTTAAACATTTTAAAATTCCCTGAAGGTAAAATTCCTACCACTCTTATAGGTCAAATTATATAATTTATGTAATGTTTGTGGGTGAAGTAATGTTATGACTAACTTTTAAGAAAACTGTACAGTGATGAAGTAAGGAAGAGATATGGGGCAGAGATAAAACATGATTTGCTATGAATTGTTAAAAGTTGAAGCTGAGAGCTGAGTACAATAGGGGAATTATGCTCTAGCTCTACTTTTGTAAGTACTTGAATACTTTAATAAAAAAAGAGGATGTGTTTAGTCCTTGTGCATGGCATGTCAATTTAATGTCTTTATTACAGATCAATAAAAAGTTAATTTAATTCCTTAATTGGAACTTGAGTTATACACACTGATTTATGACCAAATATTGATATTTAACTTATCTCCTGAAGTCATATAAAAAATGAAAATCAAGACAGTCTTAGCTATCTTGTCATTGCCTCCTGGAATGTCTCCTCCTCCTGATCATCTAATTCTGATATCACTGATTACTATTTTCTTAGTCCATATCCTGTGTATAAATCTGACTGTACCCCTAGGAGCTAAGGGAATAATCTTTGATGGACGAAAATCAAGTCATTCCATTTTTGGGGCTACAGAGATAGGCTCAGCTATTGGTGTGTGCCTAATTCAGGGCAATCAAGAGGGAAGGAGTATGTGTAAGCCATCAGATCCTCCCTTATGTTGTGAACTGGATACTGTGATGATTTAAATCGGGACTTGTGGGTAAAAAATGCAAACTGGGGAAAAGATTCTAGTGACCATTTGAGTCATGAAAAAACACACACCTGAAGCTATATCCACCCCTATACTATTATATGAGGCAGTAAATTATTTTTTATGCATATGCTCATTTGGATAAGGAATCATTTCCCTTGCAATAGAACAAATCCCAACTAATAATGTACACATTAAAAATGTGCTATAAAAAGATAACTTTTCAATTGTCATGAAGACCAGGACTTGTGAAAACATAAAATTTAATTGTGAACAAATATTAGGTGAAAATGTTTTTTAATACATTAAAATTTTTCAGGACCTTAGACATAAACTTGTTTATTCAAGATCTATAGATGTATATTTGTTGGCCTTTAAGTCACATATATTGTATATTTCTGTAGAAAAGTGAATTTATAAAGTGAAAATTAATCTTATTTTTTGTCCAAAGAAACCTCTGCATTACTAATGAAATGAGAATACCAGAAGTAAAGAAAAAAAATTGTTACATATTTTTATAAGTGACTTGACAAAATGAGTTAATCAATTTTTCTGATTATTTATTGTTACCTAATGTTATTTCCATTCTTATTTGATGTACAGATAACAGTATGCATTTGATTTTAAAAAGTAAATAAGGATTTTAGGTTTTCTACAGTATGCTTGATAGTTATATAGCAAGTATATCAGAGTTAATAGTGCAGTATAACCAATATTATAAAGATTTTCTCATTCTTATAATTTTTGGAATGTTAATAGTAATAAAAAATATTTTGAAAATATTCATTGGTCAAAATTAATACTGGATTTGGAAGAGTTGCAAAAATATCT
The DNA here is from genome assembly GCF_039906515.1 of Pseudorca crassidens. Classification (NCBI taxonomy): domain Eukaryota; kingdom Metazoa; phylum Chordata; class Mammalia; order Artiodactyla; family Delphinidae; genus Pseudorca; species Pseudorca crassidens. The sequence continues at coordinate 78,944,413 of NC_090299.1, forward strand.
ATAAAATATATTATTTTTCTATGAATATTATCTCTATATTTTATCTAATCCTGTCTATACATAAATTCCCTTGGAAGTAAAACTAATATAAGTAAATGTTTATATAAATATTATACTTAAATGAAACTATATACAGTACGTAGATCCAAAAGTACATTCACAACTAAAATTGGTAATGGGAATTAAAGTTATTTTAACTGAACTTTGAAGAAATAATTTTACCTCAATTTACTTATAGAAACAATTTTTTGAATAGTTTTTCAGTTGTCTCTTTTGGTATGTCACTTCTAAGACTGTATAATTTTTACAAAACATACAAAAATTTAGAGTTAAATTAAACCAAAATTAGCTAAAAATTAGCTAAAAATGAGTAAGGAAATAGAGAAATTCAAGATAGAAGTGTAAGTTAATAAAAGTAAAAACTGAATTTCTAAAATATATCAAAGTCTTCTTCAAAATACATTTTTACTCAATATTATAGAAGTATAATATTTAACTTGGTTAACAGTTACCTATTAAATTATTGTGTTTATATTAAGACCAAGTCAGATTTGTCATTCTTAATTTCCCATGAATTTTGCTATGGAAATTGTTGAATTCCCCAAGGTTGTTGCGACATATTTGTTGAAAGGTTAAATGAATGATGCCATGTTATAACAAAACTTTGACAACTGAATTAGTTTAACAGCAACATAAAAAGATGACTACTGAAACGTTAAGTTAGTAGCTTTAAGAGGAATAATAATAATCCAATAAAATACAGGCGTACTTCTGATCATTTACTATAAGGAGGGTCGAAACTCTGATGATTGTACTTTTTCCTATTGTGTTGTTCCTTTGGAATAGGATAAGTACTGTCTTCCAAGTATGTGTTTTTAAATAACCAGTATGGTGACCATTCTGTTCTCCTGATATGATGGGGTAATTCTTTAAATTGTGAATATACATGTGTGTATGTACATATATTTGTATATATGTGTGTATATATTTATATATATTTAGGAAAAAATACAGTTATGAAGAAACCATATATTTTCATATTATATTCAGTCAGCTTAGTGAGTCCAGAAAAGTATCTCCTAATGATTGCCCCCATAAGTTTATAAGATTTTGGAAAAGGTATATAACCATGAGCAGGTCAGGTTTTTGCATTCAACAATACTCTTTATCATATTTTGGGTATAAAGTGAAAAATCAGTAAAATTCCCTTTTTGTTTTATTTCAGTCTGTTAAGGCCTAAAAAGATGTATAAGGGCCATGTGCATGTGTGTGTGTGTTTGTGTATGAGTATGTGTAGTTAATTTCATGTAACAAAAACTTGAATGTTTCCCCATGTAGATTCCCTGATATGAAAATTCAAACCTGTAAAATTCAATCCAGTTGGTATGGTTTTATGTAATCAGATACTACTTCATTTCTTCATTCCTTCCTAATTACTATAGTTTTCAATATTAAATTTATATTAAGTGAGGATGTATTTATGGTAGCATATTTAGGGACAGTATGAATTTAAAGTTAACTTTAAGACAACTGATCATCACAAGTTTAAGACTATTTTTCTAACTTTACATAATAACATTGATTAAAGAAAAGGAAACCAAGAGGTATAACCAATCTAAAAGCAACAAAATCAATAAAGACCGATGGGCTTGTTTCATTTAACAAAATGGGATTTCATGCACAATGGACCCGTTAATTCATTTCCTATATAAAGCCTATGGTCTACTACCTTATGAAATGGATGCAAGCATTATCATTTTTGCATATATGGATGGGATACATGAAAACACAGTCTACATACAAATCTATGTTTTAAACACTAAACATTTTCTATATTTTTTATTATATATTACAAATATATATATATTTTAAACATTTTCATAATTTGTCTTAATTCCTGTCAGCTTTCAATATCCCTGTAAAATATCATGTATTTAATATCATTATAATTTAATAGAATTAAATATATAATAAATCAAGAAGTTAACAGGCCAATAAATACTAATATGTATGGATTATTAAAAACAAAAGTGTTTTAGTACTATGATGGAATCTTTATACTGATACCATGTAATACAATCAGCCCATGACAGACAAAATAATAGAACAGTGGTGATTCTTAAATGATTAAACAGTATTACCCCCACTTCCTGCAGGACAGGTAGGATAAAAATTTAAAACACTGCTTAGGAAAATATTATGACAGTCAACATATTTCTTAGTTATTCATCACCTACTCCAAGAAGTCCAAGAGAGTTTTAACTATCCATGTATTCTCATAATATCAAAAAGGATGATAAGTGGACAGAAATAACAATCAGTTCAGGGAATTCAGACCCATAGCACACAAGTTAAAAAAAAGAATTCACAATGAGGAAAATAAAAATCTCCTATGATCTGATCCTTCCTTTCTCCATTCACTTCATCCCCTCCCTTCTTCCTTTCTGGTTATCATTTAAATTATGTACTGAATCTACTTCCAACTAAGTGCTGGGAATGACATAACAAACAAGAGGCATGATTCTACCCTTATGGAGGGTGTATTATACTGGCACATAGAAAAGTAATGGATAAGTATACAATCTTTAGTAAGTCCTATGACCAACCTATTATAATATAATAAGGAAACTTATGTAGGCAGTTTAATTTAGATTTTGAGACTAGAGAACACTTTTTGAATGAAAACTAGACAAAAGAACTGAATAACTTGGTAAATAGAGGAAATAGTATTCCAGATGCAGAAAATAGTATGAACAAAGCCTAACTTCAAGGGGTAATTCTCTTAATATGTGATAGACTTCTAAATATATATTATAATGCTAACAAACTTCACTTACAATTTTACCTGAACATTTCCCCATTTTATAAACTTGCCCCTTCCATATTTAATAACTGTTTAATGATAATAATTACAGTAGTGATTCACACTGAGTTCTTAATATGTGCCCAGAATTGTTCTATGTTCTTAATACACAAATCTTTGACATAAGTTTGAGTATCATCTCATTTTATAAATGTATTTTTATTAAGAAAATAGTTAATATTAATAAAAACTTAACTGTGTGTATTGCTGGTCCATTACCTATTTATGAATACTATTTATTTTTACTTTAGAAGTATCAAATTTTTGTAAAATATTTTACAAATTTATTCTGTTTTTTCATTTTGTCACTGAAATTACCAAAATTCAGTGAACTCTGAAAATAATTGCCTGAAGTACAAATGTAAAAGTAGATAGAGAAAATTTCCAGAAAAAGAGATATAAAATATAGAATTAGCATCAATACGTGAATAATAAGAGGGAAAAATTAATAAGAGGGAAAAATTAAAATGGGAAACCTGAGCTGTTTTATAAAAAGGGATTTAGATTTCAATAATCTAAGGATATATTAGTGACATTAGACTGAAATCACCCCTGGCTTGACAAACAAATGAAACTAAGAACACCTCATTCCTCAAAACATCATAGTGTTATGAAAAAAATCAATAAAAGAAAATTATGAGCATTTTCAGAAATAAATAATAGGCTGTTAAGAAATAGAAATAAGGTGACATTAAATTTCTCAATTGTAATCCTAGATAAAACACAATAAGTTGTTTTTACAGCATTAACCAATAAGAACTTTCAAATTAGATACAAACACATTGGCATTCAACTGAATCAACAACAAAAATAATCTCAGAAACACATGACCTTCAGGATATGTGCCAAAGCCCCACTTGAAAAAAAAAATATTTTGAATAAAGAATTTGAATACAAAAAACAAATCCAGAAAGTTCTGTAAAAAAAGTTTATAAAGCAAGGGTGGTCAAATACTTTTGTAAATCTTTCTTTAACAAAACAAACAAAGCATCTTTCGTTTTTTAAAGAGAGATTTACAAAAAGCACATGAAATGTTGCTCAACATCACTAATTTATTAGAGCAATGCAAAACAAAACTACAATGAGGTATCACCTCACACCAGTCAGAATGGCCATCATCAAAAGATCTACAAATAAATGCTAGAGAAGGTGTGGAGAAAAGGGAAGCTTCCTACACTGTTGTTGGGAATGTAAATTGGTACAGCCACTATGGAAAACAGTATGGAGAGCAGTATAGCTCTATATAAAAAAAAACCCTAAAAATAGAGCTACCATATGATCCAGCAATCCCACTCCTGGGCATATATATCTGGAGAAAACCATAATTTGAAAAGATACATGCACACGAATATTCATTGCAACACTATTTACAATAGCTAGGACATGGAAGCAACCTAAATGTCCATTGACAGATGAATGGATAAGGAAGATGTGGTACATATATATAATAGAATATTACTCAGCCATAAAAAAGAATGAAATAATGCCATTTGTAGCAACATGGATGGACCTAGATATTGTCATACTGAGTGAAGTAAGTTAGACAGAGAAAGACAAATATCATATGATATTGCTTATATGTGGAATCTAAAAAATGGTACAAATGAACTTATTTACAAAATGGAAACAGAGTCATAGATGGAGAAAACAAACTTATAGTTACCAACGGGGAAAGGGTGGGGGAAGGATAAATTGGGAGACCAGGACTGACATATATACACTACTATATATAAAATAGATAACTAATAAAAACCTACTGTATAGCTCAGGAAACTCTACTCAATACTCTGTAATGACCTATATGGGAAAATAATCTAAAAAAGAGTGGATATGTTTATATGTATAAATGAATCACTTTACTGTACAGCAGAAACTAACGTAATATTGTAAATCAACTATACTCCAATAAAAATTCATTAATTTTTTTAAAACATAAAATAAAAATAAACAAACAAAAAACCCTAATAACAAAAATTTACAGAAGAGGAGAAAGTATAGCCATAATTTTTAATAAAATTCTACACAATATGAACATGATGAGTTTGGGTTGGTAGAATATATACGCTCTAGGTATTGCAAGGGAAGGCAGGGGTTTTGCAGTCATACAGAAATGTATGCACATATATGTATATATTTACTACCATTAGCTGCGTGACCTTAAGTAAGCCGAACAGGGATTCAAAAGTGATGAATCTTCTTCAGCTGTTGCTCAGTTCCAGCCCATACTTGTCTTGAGTGGTGAAGCTAGACCTTCCACTTTTTCAATCATACCAAAAATTCAGAGTTTTTTGGTGTAAAATCTCCTCATTTTTACATCTGGATAAGTAATATATTTGATTAATACTGAATAGGCCAATAGAAACATAGTTGTGGGCTAGATCCAATAGTTTTAAGGTTCTACTTAGATTGTTTCTTAGCTAACCATTACATGGAATAAGGAGAACTCACAGGATATACCCATAAAGCAATAGTATTATTCCCTTTCCACACCTGCTCAAATGCTTTTAGGAGGCTAGTACTTCCTCTAAACTTGAATAAAGCCCTAGAATTGGGTCTTATCTTTTCCTGTCATTCTCTGATAATAAAAGCACTACAGCCTTTTTAGTCCCTAGGAAAGTAGTCTTGCAAAAATAATCAATGCTATATATTTTATGTAAAGTTGAGTATTTTTATCCTCCTCACAGTTTGGCTTGCTTAACTAAACTGCTTCTAAAATCTCCATGTGTTATAATGTTTGCAAAGTGTGCCACAATATTTTCCCTCTGTATCCATACTCCTCATAGACCATAGGTTAACACTTGTGAACTGCTTTGGGCAATAGGACAGTATGCTATGCAAATAAAGAGTTAAAAGTAGTTGTGCATTGAGGCTTACCCTCTTTTGGATGCTTTTGGAAACACTGTAACCATCTCCATGTGAATGTGTCAGGAATAACCTGCTGGATAATGAGAGATATTATGGCAAAGTCATCGTTTGTCTTGGCTGACTTCAAGCCAACTGCCAACCATGTAAGACTGGCTATCCTAGATCATCCAGTCCTAGCCAAGCTACCAACTGAACTCTAATATTAGCCATGCCAGCTCACACAAGGAAAACTACCAAGCTTACACTTCAGTTCATGAGAAATCAATGTTTATTGTTTTAACCCACTAAGTTGTAGGGTGGTTATACACCAAGAGCCTACTGATACTCTCCAAAGTTAAGATTGTAGTCAAGTGCAAATATAAAAAGCACAAAAGTTCTTACTAGGCAAATGTTGAAGGCTTACCCTTTTCCTCCTGCTTCCTTTAGTGGGCTCCCTGATAGATTCCTCCTACTGCAACTCTCATGATGTTAGATAGTATTTCTCCTTACAACGACTGTTTAATACCTCTACCCCTACTACCATCTCATTAATTTTTCTGCATCTGAGAGGCCATTTCCATATTCATTCTGCCAATCTGTTTTGCCTCTGGCACAGACTTCTTGGCCAGCATCTTTTAAAAACAATCTTCAGCCATTAGTCTAACCATAGATTCCAGGACTAGTCCCTGAAAACCATGCACCTTTGGAGTAAGTGTATGGAGGTATGTAATTATTTCCCAAACATGACCAAAGCCAGGCAGCCTCAAGCCACTTCAGCCTACCTTGGATACTTTTTTTTACAATTGACAGTTTAAAACCAATTCAATGTGTCCCAAAATTACAAGGGATAAATATAACATTTCTAAGTAGTTTCTTCTTCTTAGATCAAGGTTAGAGGAAAGAAGTATATCATTCAAGATGAGGGAATGGGGCTTCCCTGGTGGCGCAGTGGTTGAGAGTCCGCCTGCCAATGCAGGGGACACGGGTTCGTGCCCCGGTCCGGGAGGATCCCACATGCCACGGAGTGGCTGGGCCCGTGAGCCATGGCCGCTGAGCCTGTGCGTCCGGAGCCTGTGCTCCACAACGGGAGAGGCCACAACAGTGAGAGGCCCACGTACCGCAAAAAAAAAAAAAAAAAAAAAAAAAGATGAGGGAATGGAGCACAGTAGAAACTCTCAAAATAAATCTGCCAAAATGTTACCACTGCCCTTCCTATTTTCAACCATGTTATACCCCTGATGTGAGGGTAGGAGTTGTCAAACCAGATTTTGAATATGTTCTTTTCCTCTCCTGCATAGAAAATCTAGCACCTCAATTTATTATCATGTGGTCTCCAAACCTGAGAAAGAGAGAACTGTATTTTAAAATTCTGTTATATCCTAAAAGCTTATCCACTAATTGGCAAAACTCATATCTTTTGGCTTAAACATGTGTACAAATCATCTACCTCAAATCAAAATACTATATTGAAAAAAAAAATCAATGAGTGTATAATTGTCAGCGTCCAATGCATGGTTCATAATTATCACTTTAAGATTTCCCATATGTTTTGCTATAACGTTTTTGGAAAGTTTGACATAATTAAAATTTCAAACACAACTACTATATTTACAAATTAATAAACATCAGCTTATGTGTGAGATTATCAATTGTAACCACAAGTAAAATATACTAAGTTTTTTTCAGTCATCTGCAATTGACCTGAAAATGCAATTACCCTCTTGGAGATTATGTTATCAGGGAGAAAGGGCTTGATCATTGAGGCCAGGAACGCTTATCTTGCATTCTGTTTCTCAGTCATTAACTGTGCCATTTTAGCCGAGTCACTTTAAGGGATTATCATAAAGATTAAAAATAACATATAGATTATGTTACACAATTTTCCTCCACCTCTGTTATCCAGAAGTAAAATATGGAATGTGAATGATCAGCTTCCCAGTTCAAACTTAGAAGCGGTTTTCTCTGAACTGTGCAAAAATCCCCACTGTGAGAACTGCTCTGCTGTCTCTCTGGGATGGAAAGCATATAGAACAGAGATCCTACCCAAGCCCTTATGATGGGGCCCCCAAGGTAAGCTATCCTGTGCTTCGAAGAGAATGAGCTTTTGACTACCAATGGCTGGGGGAGTTGGACAAAGCCTTACCTGTCCCAAGAACTCCATATCAAAGCCATAACCTTAGCCTCATCATGATTCAACAAACCTACAAGACCCGTACTTGAAAATAAGCCATAAAACCCCTTCAGGATTAAATAACTCATTGACTTCTTTGTCATTACACCACTAATCTCCATATTACAGAAAGTACCAACCATAGAAGGCATTTCTTAAACTACTATTTGCAGATTACTCCAAGAAACATTACTACTTAAATGCAAAAAACTTGCAAACATAGTTTATAACTATATTGATAAAGTAATGACTATGAAAGTTAGGATTTTAAGTAAATTGAACTGGGAACAATATGAATAAATTTTGTTTTATGAGCTCTTTGATTGAAAGAGTCAGGTATAAGTGTAATCTTATTTAGCAGGTTGTCACAGCTGTTAGTGTGGAAATAGGTTTCTGGCCAAATGGATAGCTTTATTACTGATAAATTTGTTTAACTCTTACTTATTTTAAGGTGCCCAGATGCTCTAGCAATACATGGTAAAATATATTTTAGATGGATAAATACATGAAACCTAATGCAATAAGCTGCATACGCAAGAAATAATTAAACCAGAACAAGTGCTATAGTAGATAAATCAATGCAGGTACAGCACTTAATTTGTGAGACAAATGGTTGTGGTCAACAGAGTCAAAAAGTGCAGAAAGCTACCATAATAACAACAGGGAACAATTCCCCTGCCATATATCCACACAAGCAGCAGACCAGACACAAGAAAGTGCTTTCTAAAGAATTTCTGCCTAAAGTGAAATTGGGCATTTGAATATTTAGATGTAACCTCATCTGAATTTCAACGTATAAAATTGTTAGTTGTACAAAGAATAAGAATGAATTCCTTAGACACACCTAGGTTCATTGCTGCATTCTACACTGTGATAGTACTTTTCTAAATTTCGTTTTAGTCATCTCTAAGACAGGAAGAATCTTGGACTGAAACAAATCTATTAAATAATGATAATCTAATGATAAACAAATGAATAATACAGAATTTAAATAATATTTGAATTTTAAAAAAGAATAACTATTTAATAAAAAATGAGGAAAGCACTGGATCATTTTTAGTAACATACATGAAAAGCTTGTACTTCAGATTTTTAAATAATTTTGCATCATTATGTACATGATGCAAATGTTTAGAGCAGATATTCTGTAATAAAAGTTTGATTTTATAATACATATTACTTTTAAAATACTTCATCTGATAAATTACTGTGCTTGTTAGAACTGTGGCTATAAAGATTTTAATACATTTTTAAGCCTGAAATTTATTTTCCAACCACAATGGATAATTATTTTTTTTAGAACTATGTTATTGGTATTTTATGTAAGCAAATATTTTATCCAGTGAAGAGTTAGTAAAGGAACACTCCACTTTCATGTCTGTTTTAAGTTGTATTTTTTAATAAAAAAATACTGTATCATACTATAATCCTAAAGGACAATGACTAGTTTGTCACAAGAATTAAAAAAAAAAAACCCATAATTTTCATTTTAGGCTGAGATGCACTAGCATAAATGGAAAACTCCTGGGACCACAGCCTTAGGGAGCCCAACACTTTCATGGGTTTTATTTTGAGGAACTGCATCAGGTTTTCACAGTAAAGAGTTGACAAAGATCACCTATGGCTCTGATGGGAGAGAGGAACAATAATCATTGTGAAATAGAACCAGAGCACATTTCATAAGAAAAGTCCTTCTCTCTAAGGGTGAAGGCTTTAGCAGAGTCTTATCCCACCTGGGTAAAAGGCAATCCTCCTACCGCACCACTTCCTGTATCACCTAAAGTGGGGAAAGGGGGCTAAAAAAGTCTTGTAAAGGTCACATGCCAGGTCCCCTGAAATAATTAGATTTAATTATGATTATAGAATGCTTACCCTCTTCTCCACTATCAACAAAAAAGGCTCTAGCATAGTAATAGTGGATCACAGCTAAAAGAACTTTATTCATAATTTTGGAAACAAGCACTTAGAAAAACCAAAAGTCAATAGGGGAAAACAAATGAAAATTACACTAGAGGAATTTGAAGTCTTTGGTATATATAACTACAGCAAACATTAAACACAGGTCAAATTCTAGCCAGATTAACTTAAAATTTTAACTAAAGCCCAGTTCCTATTATCCAATATATCATGCCCAGATTTCAACAAAACACTACAAGGCATGCTAAAGGACAAGCAAAATCATGGTCTGAAGAGACCAGGCAAGCATCAGACTAGATTCATGAGACAAATGGTGGAATTTTCAGACACGAAATTTAAAATAACCCTGATTAACATGTTGAGGGCTCAAATGGAAAAAGTAGACAACATACAAGAACATATGGGCTGAAAGGAGAAAGATGAAAATTCTAAGAATTTAAAGGAAATAGTAGAGAAAAAAGTATCAGAAACCAAAGAACGCCTTTGATGGGCTCATCAGTTCACTAGAAACTAATGAGGAAATAATCAGTGAGCTTGAATACAGACTCATAGAAACTTACCAAACTAATGAAATTCGAAGTGCTAAAAAATGATAAAGAAGGCGGAGGAAGAGGAAGAAGAAGAAAGAGAAACAGAAGGGAACATCCAAACATCCAAGAACTATAGAACATCAAGAACTACTATTTACAGGGCAAATTTTAATGTGTAATATATATGTAACTGGAATATTAGGGGAGAAGACAGAAATGAGAAGAAATATTTGAATAATGGCCCAGAAATTTCCAAAATAGACAGAAAACAAACCAGAGATCCAGGAAGCTCAGAGAACATCAAGCAGCATAAATACCAAAAGGCACACCCAGGCATATCATATTCAAACCAGAATACCAAAGACAAAGAGGAAATTTTTTAAAAATGAAATAACTTTAGGACAATAAGAACAAGAATTATATCTAACTTCTTATCAGAAACCATGCAAACAGGAAGAAAGTAAAAATTTTAAACATTAAAGAAAAAACTTTTAATTTTTTCCACTATATCTTATTTAAACTCTTATCCTTGGCAAAAACAATTTTCATCATTTAAGAGAAAACAGACATATGAACTGAAAACAGAAATACAAATATGTGAGAATAAAGTTAATTTTTTCTATTCATTGTTTTTCCTTTTTTAATCTGTCCTTTGTTAAATTTCTGTCTCTTTTTTCTGCTAAGCAGAGGTACACTGGCAATCTACTCAAGGAAGAAGAATCTTAATACAGCTTTTGGTACATATTCTTTCAAAACTTCATTGAAGAAATGTCATCACAAAAAAGAAAAAAAAAAAACCTGGCCTCTTTATGTTTTGGATAAAGGAGATATTCCACATTTTAGCATCCTGTCCTCCCTCCAAAGAATTGTTGATTTGAACTTTAGCAGTAAATGGCATTCTAATCTTGTTGCCATAGATATATTAGAGCTTTTGGCAGGTTACTGCTTTGTGTTAGGTTCTGTCACTGAGGAAAATGTTCTTGTCTGGGGAAGAAAATACCTGCCAGGAGCAGACAGGGGCTTAACATGGTGTCAGCATTGTGGAAAAATCAACATTTCTCTGTAGTTCACTGCAAGACTAACAAAAATGAAAGGCAAGTCTAATAGAGGCAAAAGGAGGGCTGGGTTCATGAAATAAATTAATTCTCTTGTGTATTATATTTGTTAGGGCTGCCATAACAAACTACCACAGATTGGGTGGTATAAACAATAGTAGTTTACTGTCTAACAGTTCTGGAGTCCAAGATCAAGGTGTCAGCAGGGTTTGTTCCTTCTTAGAGCTGTCAAAGAATCTGTTCCAAGCCTCTCTCCTTGGCTTGTAGATGGCCATCTTTTCCTTACGTCTTCCAATTATCTTCCCTCTATACTTTTCTCTGTGTCCAAATTTCCCCTCCATAAGGAAACTAGTCATATTGTAATGAGGGCCCACCCTAACAACCTCACTTTAGATTAATTACCTCTGTAAAACCCCTATCTCCAAATAAGGTCACATTTTCAGGTACTAGGGGTTATGCATTCAACATATGAATTGGTGGGAACATGACTCAATTCACAGCACTCTGAAACATGGATAGTTATTTTATCCAGAGTTTCCTCAAGCTGGTCACTCTTACCAATATATTCAAGTTATGTATGAGATTTAAGTAATTAGCCAAGAAGATTACAGTTAATAATTTACTAAAGATCTGTGAAAAGAAAAATATTGGTCAAAATTGTAACCCTACTTTGGTTAATGGAACATCTGGAAGCACTTATAATTTTGAATTTAAAGGCAAATCTTATGGGATGGCCTGTTTTATCTTTTGCCCTAAATCTGCAGTTCAGTACACTCTCAATCAGGATAATATTTTTGCTATGGATTGGGCTACAAGGAGCATATACAGCTGTTAGGCTTGTTTTGAAACAATTACAAAAGGTAATGTACTTCCAACTGACCTCTGTGAATCACTAAAATCATTTTGTTTAATATTGTAATAAAGGACTCTCACTTTCGGACAAAAAGAACTGGGTTTTTCCCTCCTTCCTGAAATAACTAAAATATCAGCTATGGAAAAAATGGAAAATATTTCTCAGGGCATTGAAGCAATGTACAATATTTTTCCCTTGAGAAATGGATCACATGAAAAGATATTCAACATTATTACTCATTAGGGAAATAAAAATAAAAACCATAGTAAAATATCACTTTACGTCCACTAGGGTGGCATAAATCAAAAAGACAGACAATAACAAGTATTGACAAGGATATGGAAAATTTAAAACCCTTAAGCGTTGATGATGGAAATGTAAAATGCTACAGTCACTTTGGAAAATAGTTTGGCAGTTCCTCAAATGTTAAACATAGAGTTATTATATTACCCAGCAATTCTGCTCCTAGGTATCTACAAGAAATTAAAACATACATCCACATACAAACCTATACCAAATATTCATAACAGCATTGTTTATAAACTCAAAATTAGATTACCCAAATTTATTCTACTGATGAAACAGAAAATGTTGTATACCCCTATAGTGAAATATTGAGTAATTAAAAACAATGAATTACTGATACATTTATAGCATAGATGAATCTTGAAAACATTATGCTAAATGAAGTAAGCTAGTAATAAAATATCACCTATTTTATGAATCCAGTTAAATGAAATGTCCAGAACAGGTCAATCTAAGAGGCAATGTAGATTAGTAGTTTCCTAGGGCTAAGGATGGAGTTGGTATACAACTTCTATACATGAAAAATTTTTTTAGAGAGAAGAAAAAATTTCTAACGTTAGATTGCATTGATAATTCTTTGAATATAAAAACCATTCACATAATTCTGAATATACTTAACACCACTGAACTGTATGTTTTGAATTGATATATTTCATGATAATTATATCTCAATAAAGCTGTTATAAAAGAGTGGAAAATTAAACTTGAAATATAGAAATTAGTAGAAAAATAAATCAATAATTATAATTCTGTTTGTTTAAGAATATAAAATGATTTAGCATGTTAAGAAGAGACATCAAAATTATAGAAAAATAAATACCCAAAATGAAGGCTACAAAAGAAAATACATTGTCTAACATCAAAAATACACTGGATGAGGGCTTCCCTGGTGGCGCAGTGGTTGAGAGGCCGCCTGCCGATGCAGGGTACACGCGTTCGTGCCCCGGTCTGGGAGGATCCCGCATGCCGCAGAGCGGCTGGGCCCGTGAGCCATGGCCGCTGAGCCTGCGCGTCCGGAGCCTGTGCTCCGCAACGGGAGAGGCCACAGCCGTGAGAGGCCCGCGTATAGCAAAAAAAAAAAAAAAAAAAAAATACACTGGATGAAATTAACAGCAGATTAGACATTATGGAATATTATCGTATTTGAAGATTTAACAATAGAAATAAAAAATAGAAAAATATCAGGGGAAAAAATAACAGCATCAGTGAACTCTGGGAGAACATCAAGCATCTAAACACGTGTGTGTTGAAGTCACTGAATTAAAGGGGTGATGAAAACTATTTAAATAAAGGCCAAAATTTTTCTAAATTTTATGAAAAAATATGTATATATACACACAGATATAAGAAGTTAAAGAAACTTAGGCATAAGAAACATGAAGAAACTACACCTAGGCATATCACAAGTAAACTGCTTCAAACCAATTATAATGATAATTTATAATACAATTTATAATCTAATACACCAACAGCTAAGATAAAACAGAGGCAACATTAAATGCAGACAAGGATGAAGATAAAAATGTATCTCTCAAGGATGCAGATAAAAATGTATCTCTCCAGCCCAGCTACTCTGGAAGTTAGTTTAGCAGCATCTTTAAAAATTAAACCTACATTTACCATATAACTCAGCAACTGCACTCCTGGACATTTATTCCAGAGAAATGAAAACTTGTATCACCACAAAACTCTCTACACAATTGTTCATAGTACCTTTATATGTTAATAGCCGAAAACTGGAAACAACCACGTCCCTCAGTAAGGGAATGGTTAAACCAACTATTGTACATCCATATTGTAGATACTACTTAGCAATAAACAGAACTGAATTATTGATACACACAAACTTAGATGGATCTGAAGGGCATTACAAGCGAAAAAAGACAATCTCAAAAGGTCACATACAGTGTGATTCCACTTATACAATATTCTTAAAATGACAAAATTATATAAATGGAAAGCAGATTTGTGGTTGGCAAGGGTGGCCAATGGTGGGAGTGGGGGATGGGTATGACCATAAAGGAGTATGGAGGGAAATCTTTGTGGTGAAATAGTTCTGTATCTTGATTGTGGTGGTGGTTACACGAATCTACACATATGATAAAATGGCACAGAACTATACACACAGATTAGACCAATGTCAGATTCTTTTTGATATTGTACTATATACCTTTCACCTAGTTTCCCCCAGTAGTTACACAGGACCTCTTTGTACTATCTTTGCAATTTCCTGTGAACATATAATTATTTCAAAATTAAAAAAAAAAAACAAAACCATTTTCATTTCAGTGGGAACTTTCCCCAGGTAGATGCTGACCCTTCTGCCTGGGCAAAAGGGTCATATGGAGCCAAACTGAATCCAGCCCACAGTGAGGAGCTAAGTCCAGACCAGGTCCTCCTGGATCAGTTGACCCATAGAAGCATAAGGGAAAATAAATGGTTATTGTTTGAAGCCACTGAGCTTTGGAGTGGTTTGTTTTGCAGCACTAGTTTGACAATAGCTAACTAATATATGCCCACTTGCCTCGCTTCCTCTCTATAGCCCTAAAAAGGATGGATGTCTGTCATTGTTGACTGTGGCAGAAACAGTTAGATGTCCTTCAACATCTGTTCTACCCTTCTGTCACCTCAGAGTAATGGTATCTTTGATTTTTATCTGGCCATATGGCTATCTGAATTAAGACTACATTTCCAACCTCTCTTGTAATTAGGTGTGGCCATGCAACTAAATTCTGACCAATGGGATGTAAGAGAAAAGGGCCACATGACACATCTGGGAAATTTCTCTAAGAAAGAACTGACTTTCTTGCTTCTTCACCTTTCTCACAGATTGGAATGCAGAAGTAATGGCTGAAGCTCAAGCAATCTTGTTGGATATGCGGTAAAAGCTACATTTTGAGAATGGCAAGGCAACAGAATAGAGAAATTAAGTTTCCTGTTTTGATCATGGAGATGCCATACCAGTCCAAGGCTGCTTATTTCTGAATTTCCCTTATCTGAGAGTGATGTAAACTTTTACCTTATGTTTTCTGTCATTCACAACAGAACTCAGTCTTTATTGCATGGCTTCTTATTTGGGCTACCCTTTCTCATGAGCTTATCCTGTCAAACCAACCATGCTAAGCACCATATGTTTTATAACCATTAAATAATTATTTATTAGACAGGGTGATAATGCTTAGGAAAGAGTAAGGAGCAAGACAGATATGCTCCTTGCCCTCGAGGGCTTTGGGAGAAAAAAAAAAAAAAAAGAGTGAGAGAGAGAGAGAGAGAGAAAACCTTAAAAGCAGCCAGAGCAACATAAACACAACCCCTACAGAAAAGCAAAAAGAAAGATGACAGCAGATTTCTTGTTTTAAAAAAAAGCAAGCTGGAAGACAGTGGAGAAACATCTTTAAAATACTTCAAAATTAAAAACTCCCAACCAAGAGTCCTTTAGCCAGCAAAAATATCTTTCAAAAATAAAGGCTTTTAAAGATATACAAAATGCCAAATATGGAAAAAGAGTTAGAAGCCAGCACACATATACTATAAAAATATTAAAGGAAGTCTTTGAAGCAAAAAATAAACATACTAATAGAAATCAAGATGTACACAAGGTAATAAGGAGCAGTGAAACTGATAACTACGTGGATAAATATAATTTTTTATAATCTCTTCAAAATATAGTAGTTTAAACAAAACAACAATGCACTGTGGGTTTTAAAACAGAGAGAGAAGTAAAATCTGTGACAACAAGAGGATAAAATCCATGAGGGGAAAAATAGAAGCACACTGTTGCAATAATGTCCTTAAAATTTAAATGAGATAGCACAATATTAATTGAAGATAGACAGTGATAATTTTCTGTTTTTTTTCTATTTATTGTCTTTTTTGCTGTAAAATATACATAGAATTTACCATCTTAACAATTTTTTAAAAAATTTAACCTTTTTATTGGAGTGTAATTTCTTTACAATGCTTGGTTAGTTTCTGCAGCGTAACAAAGTGAATCAGCTGTATGTATACATATAGCCCCATATCCCCTCCCTCTTGCGTCTCCCTCCCACCTTCCCTATTCCAACCCTCTAGGTGGACACAAAGCACTGAGCTGATCTCCCTGTGCTATGAAGCTGCTTCCCACCAGCTATCTATTTTACATCAGTAATGCATATATGTCAATGCTACTCTCTCCCTTCATCCCAACTTACCCTTCCCTCCCCGTGTCCTCAAGTCCATTCTCTATGTCTGTGCCTTTATTCCTGTAGTGCTCTGAGGTTCATCACAACTTTTTATTTATTTATTTATTTTTAAGATTCCATATATATGTGTTAGCATATGGTATTTGTTTTTCTCTTTCTGACTTACTTCACTCTGTAAGACAGACTCTAGGTCCATCCACCTCATTACAAATAGTTCAATTTTGTTTCTTTTTACCGCTGAGTAATATTCCACTGTATATGTATGTGCCACATCATTTTCCATTCATCTGTTAATGGACACTTAGGTTGATTCCATTTCCTGGCTATTGTAAATAGTGCTGCAATGAACATTGTGGTACATGACTCTTTTTGAATTATGGTTTTCTCAGGATGTATGCCCAGTAGTGGGATTGCTGGGTCACATGGTAATTCTATTTTTAGATTTTTAAGGAACCTCCATACTGTTCTCCATAGTGGCTGTATCAATTTACATCCCCACCAACAGTGCAAGAAGTTTCCCTTTTCTCCACACCCTCTCCAGCATTTATTGTTTGTAGACTTTTGATGATGGCCATTCTGACTGGTGTGAGGTACCTCATTGTAATTTTGATTTGCATTTCTCTAATGATTAGCGATGTTGAGCATCCTTTCATGGGTTTGTTGGCAATCTGTATATCTTCTTTGGAGAAATGCCTCTTTAGGTCTTCTGCCCAATTTTGGATTGGGTTGTTTGTTTTTTTGATTTGAGCTGCATGAGCTGCTTGTATATTTGGGAGATTAATCCTTTGTCAGTTGCTTCATTTGCAAATATTTTCTCCCATTCTGAGGGTTGTCTTTTTGTCTTGTTTATGGTTTCCTTTGTTGTACAAAAGCCTTTAAGATTCATTAGGTCCCATTTGTTTATTTTTATTTCCATTTCTCCAGGAGGTGTGTCAAAAAGGATTTTGCTGTGATTTATGTCAAAGAGGAAGTGTCTCCATGTCTTCCCAATCCCCACATAGTTTAACCAATGGGGAGCCATGACAGGAGGTCAGAGGGTCAGGGTGTTCCTCTCCCTGAGCCTTCGACCAGGCCACCTCAGATAGCTGAATCCTCAAGTGTCAGACTGTGCCTCTGAGGTTGGCCCTCTCTCTCTCCAGACGAGTCTCCTTCCAGGTTTCCATCCTGTTTTTTTTTACCTCTTCCTACAGCTTGTAAGAGTGAGGCTGATACTATGGGTACCTGCACCATCACTTTTGGTGCCCTGACTGCCAACCCTGTCTAAATGTCTTTCTGTGAATAAACCACTCCCTATGTTTTCCTCTAAGAGTTTTATAGTGTTTGGCCCAACATTTAGATCTTTAATTCATTTTGAGTTTACTTTTGTGTATGGTTTTAAAAAGTGTTCTAATTTCATTCTTTTACATGTAACTGTCCAGTTTTCCCAGCACCACTTATTGAAGAGATTGTCTTTTCTCCATTGTATATTCTTGCCTCCTTTATCAAAGATAAGGTGACCATATGTGCATGGGTTTATCTCTGGGCTTTCTATCCTGTTCCATTGATCGATATTTCTGTTTTTGTGCCAGTACCATACTGTCTTGATTGCTGTATCTTTGCAGTATAGTCTGAAGTTCAGGAGACTGATTCCTCCAGTTCCATTTTTCTTTCTCAAGATTGCTTTCGTTATTCAGGGTTTTTGTGTTTCCATATAAATTGTGAAATCTTTTGTTCTAGTTCTGTGAAAAACGACATTGGTAGCTTGATGGGGATTGCACTGAATCTGTATATTGCTTTGGGTAGTATAATCATTTTAACAATGTTGATTCTTCCAATCCAAGAACATGTAATATCTGTTTGTATCATCTTTAAATTCTTTCATCAGTGTCTTATAATTTTCTGCATACAGGTCTTTTGTCTCCTTAGGTAGGTTTATTCCTAGGTATTTTATTCTTTTTGCTGCTATGGTAAATGGGATTATTTCTCAATTTCTCTTTCAGATTTTTCATCATTAGCATATAGGAATGCAAGAGATTTCTGTGCATTAATTTTGTATCCTGCTACTTTACCAGATTCATTGCTTAGTTCTATTAGTTTTCTGTTAGCATCTTTAAGTTTCTCTATGTACAGTATCATGTCATCTGCAAACAGTGATAGTTTTACTTCACCTTTTCTGATTAGGATTTTTAAATTTCTTTTTCATCTCTGATTGCTGTAGCTAAAACTTCCAAAACTATGTTGAAGAATAGTGGTGAGAATGGGCAACCTTCTGTTGTTCCTGACCTTAGAGGAAATGTTTTCAGTTTTTCACTCTGAGAATGATCTTGGCAGTGGGTTTGTCATACATGGACTTTATTATGTTGAGGTAGGTTCCCTCTATGCCTACTTTCTAGAGAGTTTTTTTATCATAAATGGGTGTTGAATTTTTTAAAAATCTTTTTCTGTATCTATTGAGATGATCATATGGTTTTTATCCTTCAATTTGTTAATATGGTGTATCACATTGATTGATTTGCATATATTGAAGGATCCTTACATTCCTGGGATAAACCCCACTTGATCAGGGTGTATGATCCTTTTAATGTGCTGTTGGACTCTGTTTGCTAGTATTTTGTTGAGGATTTTTGCATCTATGTTCATCAGTGATATTGTCCTCTTGTTTCCTTTTTTTGTGACATCTTTGTCTGGTTTTGGTATCAGGGTGATGGTGGCCTCGTAGAATGAGTTTGAGACTGTTCCTCCCTGTGCTATAGTTTAGAAGAGTTTGAGAAGGATAGCTGTTAGCTGTTCTCTAAATGTTTGATACAATTCACCTGTGAAGTCATCTGGTCCTGGGCTTTCATTTGTTGGAAGATTTTTAATCACAGTTTCAGTTTCAGTGCTTGTGACTTGTCTGTTTATATTTTCTATTTCTTCCTGCTTCGGTATCAGAAGGTTGTGCTTTTCTAAGAATTTGTCCATTTCTTCCACGTTGTCTATTTTATTGGCATACGTTGCTTAGAGTAATCTCTTATGACCCTTTGTATTTCTGCAGTGTCAGTTGTTACTTCTCCTTTTTTATTTCTAATTCTACTGACTTAAGGCTTCTCCCTTTTTTTCTTGGTGAGTCTGGCTAACGGTTTATCAATTTTGTTTATCTTCCCAAAGAACCAGCTTTTAGTTTTATTGATCTGTGCTATCATTTCCTTCATTTCTTTTTCATTTATTTCTGATCTGATCTTTGTGATTTCTTTACTTCTGCTAACTTTGGGGATTTTTGTTCTTCTCTCTCTAATTCTTTAGGTGTAAGGTTAGGTTGTTTATTTGAGATGTTTCTTGAGGTATGAATGAATTGTTATAAACTTCCCTCTTAGAGCTCCTTTTGCCACACCCCACAGGGTTTGGGTCATCGTGTTTTCATTGTCATTTGTGTCTAGGTAATTTTTGATTTCCTCTTTGATTTCTTCAGTGACCTCTTGGTTATTTAGAAGTATATTGTTTAGCCTCCATGTTTGTATTTTTTACAGTTTGTTTCCTGGAATTGATATCTAGTCTCATAGCATTGTGGTTGGAAAAGATATTTGATACAATTTCAATTTTCTTAAATTTACCAAGGCTTGATTTGTGACCCAAGATATGATCTATCCTGGAGCATGTTCCATGAGTGCTTGAAAAGAAAGTGTATTCTGTTGTTTTTGGATGGAATGTCCTATCAATATTAATTAAGTCCATCTTGTTTAATATGTCATTTAAAGCCTGTGTTTCCTTACTTATTTTCATTTTGAGTGATCTGTCCATTGGTGAAAGTGGGGTGTTAAAGTCCCCTATTATGACTGTGTTACTGTTGATTTACCCTTTTATGGCTGTTAGCATTTGCCTATGTATTGAGTTGCTCCTATGTAGAGTGCATAAATATTTACAATTGTTATGTCTTTTTCTTGGATTGATCCCTTGATCATTATGTAGTGTCCTTCTTTGTCTCTTGTAATAGTCTTTATTTTATTTTATTTATTTATTTCTTTGTGGTACGCGGGCCTCTCACTGTTGTGGCCTTTCCTGTTGTGGAGCACAGGCTCCGGACACGCAGGCTCAGCGGTCATGGGTCTCAGGCCCAGCCTCTCCGTGGCATGTGGGATCTTCCCGGACCGGGGCACAAACCCACATCCCCTGCATCAGCAGGCAGACTCTCAACCACTGCGCCACCAGTGAAGCCCAATAGTCTTTATTTTAAAGTCTATTTTGTCTGAAGTGAAAATGGCTACTACAGCTTTTTTTTTGCGGTACGCGGGCCTCTCACCGTTGTGGCCTCTCCTGTTGTGGAGCACAGGCTCCAGGCGTGCAGGCTCAGTGGCCATGGCTCATGGGCCCAGACGCTCCACAGAATGTGGGATCTTCCCGAACTGGGGCACAAACCCGTGTCCCCTGCATTGGCAGGTGGACTCTCAACCATTGCGCCACCAGGGAAGCCCTCCAGCTTTCTTTTGATTTCCATTTGTATGGAATATCTTTTTCCATTCCCTCGTTTTCTGTCTGTATGTGTCCCTATGTCTGAAGTGTGTCTCTTGTAGACAGTATATATACAGGTCCTGTTTTTGTATCCATTCAGCCAGTCTGTGTCTTTTGGTGGGAGCATTTAATCCACTTACTTTTAAGGTAATTATCAATATGTATGTTCCTATTACCATTTTCTTAATTGTTTGGGACTTGTTATTGTAGGTCTTTTCCTTGTTTTTCCTGGCTAGAGAAGTTCCTTTAGCATTTGTAGTAAAGCTGGTTTGGTAGTGCTGAATTTTCTTAGCTTTTGCTTGTCTGTAAAGGGTTTAATTTCTCTGTTGAATCTGAATGAGATCCTTGCTGGGTAGAATAATCTTGATTGTAGGTTTTTCCCCTTCATCACTAAATATGTCCTGCCACTCCTTTCTAGCTTGCAGAGTTTCTGCTGAACAGTCAGTTGTTAACCTTATGGGGATTCCCTTGTATGTTATTTGTTGCATTTCCCTTGCTGCTTTTAATATTTTTTCTTTGTATTTAATTTTTGATAGTTTGAATATGTGTCTTGGTGTGTTTCTCCTTGGATTTATCCTGTATGGGACTCTCTGTTCTTCGTGGACTTGATTGACTATTTCCCTTCTCATGTTAGGGAAGTTTTCAACTATTATATGTTCAAATATTTTCTCGGACCCTTTCTTTTTCTCTTATTCTAGGACCCCTATAATTCAAGTGTTGGTGCATGTAATGTTCGTCCAGAGGTCTCTGAGACTGTCTTCAAGTCTTTTCATTCTTTTTACTTTATTCTGCTCTGTGGTAATTATTTACCCTATTTTATCTTCCAGGTCACTTATCCATTCTTCTGCCTCAGTTATTCTGCTATTGCTTCCTTCTAGATAATTTTTAATTTCATTCAATGTGTTGGTCATCATTGTTTGTTTGCTCTTTAGTTCTTCTAGGTCCTTGTTAAATGTTTCTTGTATTTTCTCCATTCTATTTCCAAGATTTTGTATCATCTTTTCTATCAATACTCTGAATTCTTTTTCAAGTAGACTGCCTATTTTCTCTTCATTTGTTAGGTCTTGTGAGTTTTTACCTTGCTCCTTCATGTGCTGCATATTTCTCTGTCTTCTCATTTTGTTTAACTTACTGTGTTTGGGGTCTCCTTTCTGCAGGCTGCAGGTTTGTAGTTCCCGTTGTTTTTGGTGTCTGCTCCCAATGGGTAATGTGGTTCAGTGGCTTGTGTAAGCTTACTGATGGAGGGGACTGGTGCATGTATTCTGGTGGATGGGGCTGGATCTTGTCTTTCTGCTGGGCAGGACCACATCCGGTGGTGTGTTTTGAGTTGTCTGTGAACTTAGTATGATTTTAGACAGCCTCTCTAATGGGTAGGGTTGTGTTCCTGTCTTGCTAGTTGTTTGCATAGGGCATCCAGCACTGGAGCTTGCTGGCTGTTGGGTGGAGCTGGGTCTTATGGTTGAGACAGAGATCTCTGGGAGAGCTCTCGCCAGTTGATATTATGTGGGGCCTGGCAGTCTCTGGTGGTCCAATATCCTTAACTTGGCTCTCCCACCTCAGAGGCTCAGACCCGACACCAGGTCGGAGGACTAAGACCCTTTCAGCCACATGGCTCAGAAGAAATACTAAAAACTAGAGTAAGATGAATATAAAAATCAGAAACAAATCAGTCACAGACAGCAAACCCCAAATCTACAGTTGTTCCCAAAGTCCACCGCCTCAATTTTGGGATGTTTTGTTGTCTATTCAGGTATTCCATGGATGCAGGGTACGTCAAGTTGATTGTAGGGATTTAATACCCTGCTCCTGAGGTTGCACGGAGTAATTTCCCTTTCTCTTTTTTGTTTGCACAGCTCCTGGGGTTCAGCTGTGGTTTTGGCCCCACCTCTGCTTGTATGTCACCCTCAGGCATCTGGTCTCTGCCCTTACGGGAGGGGGTTAAATCAGCGGCTGATTAGGGGGCTCTTGCTCACTCATGCCAGGGAGAGGGAGGGTTACAGTAGTTATAATTGTAATGCAGGGCGAGTCTGCACTGGCAGAGGCTGGCATGACGTTGTCACAGCCTGAGGCATACCATGTGTTCTCTCAGGGAAGTTGTCCCTGGATCACGGGACCCTGGCAGTGGCGGGCTGCACAGGCTCCCAGGGGAGGGAGGTATGGATAGTGACCTGTGCTTGCACACAGGCTTCTTAGTGGCTGCAGCAGCAGCCTTAGCATTTCATGCGCATCTCTGGTGTCCACACTGATGGCCGTGGCTTCCTCTCGTCTCTGGAGCTCGTTTAGGCAGTGCTCTGAATCCCCTCTCCTCGTGCACCCAGAAACAATGGTCCTTACCTCTTAGGCAGTTCCAGACAATTTCCCGGACTGCCTCCCAGCTAGCTGTGGCTCACTAGCCCCCTTCAGGCTGTGTCTACGTAGCCAACCCCAGTTCTCTCCCTGGGATCTGACCTTTGAAGCCGGAGCCTCAGCTCCCAGCCCCGACCCTCCCTGGCAGGTGAGCAGACAAGCCTCTCAGGCTGGTGAGTTCTGGTCGGCACTGATCCTCTGTGTGGGAATATCTACACTTTGCACCCCTGTTGCTGTGCTCTCCTCCATGGCTCTGAAGCTTCCACCCTGCCCCCTCCCGCGCCGTTTCCACCAGTGAAGAGGCTTCCTAGTGTGTGGAAACTTTTCCCACTTCACAGCTCCCTCCCAGAGGTGCAAGTCCCGTCTCTGTTCTTTTGTTTCTGTTTTTTCTTTTGCCCTACCCAGGTACATGGGGAGTTTCTTGCCTTTTGGCAAGTCTGAGGTCTTCTGCCAGCGTTCAGTAGGGGTTCTATAGGAGCTGTTCCTCATGTAGATGTATTTTTGAGGTATTTGTGGGAAGGAAGGTGTTCCTGACATCTTACTCCTCTGCCATCTTAAAGGTCCCTGACTGTGATAATTTTAAAATTTATATTATAAACCTTAAGTCAACATAAACAGTTATAACCCTAAAGATGTGTATCTAATAATCAGAGAAAATGGAATCATAAATAATATTCAACTAATCCAAAAAAAGGCAGAAAGAGGAAAGTGTAACAGCAAGAATAGATGGTACACATGAAAAACAACTAACAACATCGTATATTTAAATCCAACTATATCGATAATCACGTTATATGTAAATGGTTAAACCCAAGTAAAAACACAGACACACACACATTGCCACAAACTAAGGGCAAGACTCAACTATATGCTACCTACAAGAAACCTACTTCATATATAATGACACAAACAGATTCAAAGCAAAATAATGGAGAAAAAATACACCAGGCTGAGAAAAATACAATTAATCAAAATAAAATTTGTTCAGTTCATAGTTGTAGAGAGACACATAAATATCCCTCCCATCATTATGACAAGGCCAAAACTGAACACAATTCAAATTAACAACTCCTCTTTAACCCACCATAGAACAGAAATTGCAGGACAAACAAGTGACCCAAAATCTGTAGAAACACAAGCACTTGAAATAAGAAACAATACTCCAGTGTTTGCCTACCTGGAAAAGATGTTGTAGAATGAAGTAAGAAGTTCAACTGGTAAGAAGTTACAGCTATAACATTTTAAAGACTATCTAAAAGTCAAGTGTACACAAAAACAGAAACATGAAACCCTTAGAAGTGACAGATATACGTAAGCAAGGTCATACCTTTTGCAGACTTTTCCTCCACAAACCTTACCCGGTGCTCACAGAAGATTGAGGAAAATTCAGAAGAAGCTTTTCTTGTGGTAGAGGGGAAAACCAGCTGCTGGGGAAATTTTCAGAGAAGGGTCTCCCCCATCTTCCCTTCAGACAACAAACCTTAATCTGCAGGGAAAAAGCAATAAAAACTGTTACGTGCAGGCTGTAGATGGGGGGAAATCCAATGCAACTTAGAAAAGAACAAAAACAAAGACCAGCACTGCTCCTAGGAAAAGATGCAGGAATACATACTAGGCCCAGTATTCCAGCTCCAAAAGGACAGGCAGGATTTGTGAAGTCTACACCATGGAGTTCAGGCCAAGACTGAGGTTAAATCAGAGCAAAGAATGCACCCTTCCCCCAGCACCTGCCCCCCAGGCTAATAAGCATTGAGTGAAGGCAATGATGGAATACAGCTGGGAGAACTGCAAGAGCATGAGCCTCTCTAGGCCGCAGCACAAAAGGAAAATGCAAGGCCAAGAAGGGAGCAGATATTGAGGAAACTGACAAAAAAGTTCTGCAAATTAACCCACATCTCAAAGAAAGTTTAGCCAGAAGAATTTAATGGCTAGAGTGTAATGAGAGTAATCACAGCAACAAGGGGCCTAGAACCCAGTTCAATTCCTCACTATACTTTCAGAAGCCTACACATCACAGGCCTGGCAGAAGGAAAGGAGTTCAATTTTACCAGCAAAACAAAATATTTAACTCATATCTACTGTCCTACACAACAACATTTCAGGCTTCTGATAAAAATTCATCAGGTATTCAAAGGGGCGAGGAAAAACAAATTCTGAGAAGACAAAAAGTAATCATCAGAGCCAGACTCTGATATGAGACAGATGTTAAAAACAATCAAGCAGCTTGTCCCAGTTGACATTTATAGAACATTCTAATCTACAAAAGC
Organism: Pseudorca crassidens; assembly: GCF_039906515.1. Taxonomy (NCBI): domain Eukaryota; kingdom Metazoa; phylum Chordata; class Mammalia; order Artiodactyla; family Delphinidae; genus Pseudorca; species Pseudorca crassidens. Next base: position 78,970,209 of record NC_090299.1, read on the forward strand.
AAAACACACTGTGAGCCCATTGTGAGCCCATGAAAAGGTGTTTGACATTACTAATCATTAGGGAAATAAAAAATAAAACTATAACGAACTACCATTACCTACCCTCCTGTATGATAAATTAAACTGACTGATATCACCAAAATTGGCAAGAATGTAGATCACCCATAACTCTCAACTTGTAGGCTCACTCTGGATAAAGTTCTGGCAATATCACATATAAGTAAACATCATTTATTCAAGTATCCTGTAATTTCATTACTAGGTATTTAACCCCCAAATAAAAGTATATGTACAGAAGAAACTTGTACTAAAATGTTGCACAGCGGTTTTATACATAATAATTAAAAACAGGAAACAGCTGAGTGCACTAGCCGGTGAATGTATTAAATGAATTAATGTTTAACCATACAAAGCAACGCCGCTCACCAATAAAAAGAGATAATACTATTTGACTTAATTTCAAGTTCTGAAACAGACACAAGTAATATGTGTTCTAAAAATATCAGAACAATAGTTGCCTCTTGTGAGAGGCATGAGTTGAGTGGGAAGGGCATGTCCGAACTTTTGGGGATGATGGTGATATTCTGTATCTTGATTTGGTTTACAAGAGTGTGTGCATTTGTCAAAACTCAGAAAGCATACACTAAAATTTGTGAAATGCATTACACACAAATTGTGTGTAAATTTCACATCAGAAAAAAGACCTGTATATAAATATTGAATTCTATTTAAGATCTGCACGCTGAAATATTTAGAAATGTTCTGATGTCTCTGATTTATTCTGAAATCGACCCAAAAATAAGATGGATGGTTGGAAGAATAGAGGATGGGTAAAGGAATGGACTCCTGATGAAGCAAGAACACCAAAAGATTTGTGGTATAATCTAGGGGAGTGAATATGAGTGTTTACTCTACATTTTTTCAACTTTGGTACATGTATTAAAGTTTTCATAATGAAAATTGAAAAAAAACAGTATACGAGGTAAAGACTGAACACTTTCTCAAACCACTGCAGGTCTCTAACTGAAATATGGCAAAATGGAGGAAGTATAAGTTTTTTAGAAGTTTACAGTTCTCACTATTACATAAGAATAGATATTCTAATAACCATAGGGAGGAAAAAAAATCTTCTCTTCTACCCTTCTAGGTCCTTGCTGGGGGTCTGTAACAAAAGAGATTACCAAGAAAAAAATATACAGATTCATGTACTATACCATGTGGGAGTTTTCCTGAGAAAGTGAAGATGGGAAGAAGCTGTTAAGCCTGAGTATTCTAATGCTAGGCTTGATGAAGTGTGCCATGGAAAAATGTGATAGGACCAAAGGATATGAGCTAAGTGTGATAAACTGGGGGAACTCAGCAAGGTTTGTTTCATTTCCATCCCTCCCTGCCTTCCTCAGTCTTCAGAAATAAGGACTGTCCTTTCCTTTGGGTCTGGGTAGGCACCTCTCATATGAGGGTCTTATGATCAAACTTGGGGAGTTGGGGAAAATGTCAGAGAGTCCTTCTTGCACCTGCCATTTCTCAAATTTCTTCAGCTGAAAATATTCAGTATGCCAAGGCACCGTATTTTGGAGTATTATGTCCCGAACTGTGTCATACGAAAATAAAACTTAATTGTGACTAAAGTAATCATGGAACATTTTATTACCTCAGAGAGTGAGCAGAAAAATCATAGATCCTGCCCGAGATATCATCCAAGGGACAGGGAGGAACTAGCCAAACATAATAGGTTTAAAAGGACAGTTATAGGAGGAATATAGTTACTTTATCATTACATTCTCTTGTATTTTTCTTTTCAGTGTAACAGTTCCATACAGATTTTCCTGGCAAGGTTAAATGCCCAGTTTTAATTACATATTATAGTTATAGTGTTTCCAGTCTATGCAGAGGCATGATTTTTTTCACCAGTGGGACAAATTATTGTGTAGTGGTTAATAGACATCGCAGCCAAACTGCCTAGAATTTTATGCTGGCTCTAAAACAGGCTGGGACCTGGGACCCTTTGCTGCAGTGCTTGCACCTGGACAAATGTCTCCTCAGAGCAACGGAATACAAAGAAACTGTAAGGAACTAAAAGTAACTTCACTCATGTGCAGTTGGGGCAAATGATGAATAACAAGATACAAAAAGACCAAAAACCCAACTGCCGCTTCTGAGGGGCAAAAGCAGGGTACTGCACATGATCCCTACACACAGCATCATCAAGGGGGTGGGCTAACCACCTAAACCCCCTTTCAGCCCAACCCATGTATCTGCCCCTGCCCTCACCCCATTTAAGGGACCAGCTCACCCCCCTTCAGAGAACAAGCAAGGACACCTGTTAGCTGTTTTTGCTCCCTCATGTGGTAGCATGAGTCCCAATAAAGCCTTGCCTGAATTTCTCGTCTGTCCTTTTATCAATTTCTAGTGATTAAGGAGTCCAAGAACCCTGGTCGGAAACAGCTCTACATTTATTGACTGTTGAACAAAATTACTTATCCTCACAGGGCAAGTATCCTTGTCTGTAAAATGGAGATAATAATAGTACACATCACATAGGGCTTGTTGATTCATAAATTTGCCCCAGTACATAAGGGCAAGGTGAGACTAAAGAGAGAGGCAGACCACTTCAGATTGGTAGGTGGTGGGTTTAATAAGCAAGGGAACTTACATAGGGGCTTGCCTTGGGCAGCTGCAAGACGAGTACATCTCGGTACCCACACGCCAGAATCTTAAAAGTACATACAGAGACCTTAACTGGATTCAGTCACAGATCCAGTCCAGATGGTTTCAATAACTCGTTGCTCTTTCAAGGCTGCATCCTTGAAAATGGCTACAGCTGTGGGTACGGTGGGCAGAACGTACATTCCAAGGACAGGAGAGGGGGGTGAGGAGCCTCCACTGTCTGGGTCCAGCTTGTGGGTCAACAAGTGGTCACACCCTCTTGAGGACCTCATCTAATGAGGTTATAGTTAGAATTAAGTGAATTGATGACTAAATCCTCTAGGGCAGTGCAATATAAATATTGGCAATTATAATTTTGAATTATTATTTGCACTTTCATAAAAGCATTTGACATAACAGGTAAAAAACTCTCTTTTGCCTTTATAGTATTTATTAACTTTGCCACTATTACCAAAGGCATAAACCAATCAAGCAAAACTATTTCAGTGGACTTTTAAAAGTGTAAATTGAACAAAAGGAAAAATGACTAATGTTATAAAATATCTTCCTTATGATTACAAGAAATTTGTGCTTTTCTTCCAAGGAGTTTGAAAATCTTTCACGCATAGTTTATCACATCAAATGATTGTGTCTTTAGCACTGGGTTATTATTTTAAGTACACAGTTTTAAGCGCACACACACACACACACACACACACTCATACAGACACATGACTGGCATACATTTCCTAATGTTTAAAATGTTAGTTTTATATTTTTTATAGTATATGTATAATTTTCTTAATATGCAGCATGTGCCACATCTATACAGATTCTTATTTAGCATGTGTAGTATTGTTGTGCAATAGATTAGTGAAAAGAATATACTCCAGATTACACATTCTCAATTAATTAGCCAAAGATATAGAAATTTAGCATCCATGTGGTGGCTCCACAGAGCAGGAGATGATACAGCATACCTTGTCACAACCTTTTTAGACCCAACCGCCAGATTCCCTAGCAAAGCTTGTGTAATTCTCTATGATGTCATCACACAAGTCAGGGTCTTGCCTTGGTGAAGAAGTTTTAATTTTGCAGGGAGTTATTGATTTCTACCCCTTCCCTCATAATTCACAATATTATTCAACGGTTTACATAGACAATTTCTTCAACCTCTTTCTGTTAAAGAGAATATTTACAGACCCTGGACTCTCCATTTGTTGGCTTTACCTGGATTCAGCATGGCTGCTTTCCTATGAATGAGCAGGAAACCAGAGCATGTGCCCAGTTTTTCTTTCAGTGATTTGTGACTCTCCATCTTAATTTCTGGCTTCCAAGAAAGAGCTCTTCTATGCAACATTCTAGAGCTCTAGATGAAACTGAACAACATTGGAGCAAACACTGCTTAAAACAAACAACAACACAAGGCTGAGTGGTTTCTTTCCTTCATGATAGTTGCAAGCCCCTCAAGCTCCTCTCTTAATTCAATTAGCTTCTTAACCCATATTCAGTGGCATGAAAAGAAGTAACTGTGCTGCTGTCACATGTTTGCCAGGTCACAATTTTCATTTTTATTTATCTGGTTTTAGTTCATTATTTTATGTTGTTTCTGTTGTTGCTATTGTTTTAGTTATGTTTTCTAAGCCCCTGAACACTGTTGTGGATTCTACACATTTTAATTTCCATGGCCAGAGAATCCAGTGATGCCACAGAATCTGTTCCACAAAAGATAATTTTTTTATGAGTATCATTGTGTGTGTGAACTTTCAGGGGAAATAATAGAGGTATATCAATTTTTTCCTTGGTTATCTCTCATTTTGTCTTAATAGATACAAGTATTTTCAAACAGTGAAATAAAGACCCCCTTAGTTCGAATGGTATGTCTCATTAAATTTCTAAATTGTAGAAAACATTACTGTGATATAAGGGTAAGGTAATTGTGTACTCCTCACATAGACACTCAGCAATCTACTTAATCACTCTGAGTTTTAGTTTCCCTTTCTATGAAATAGAAAGTAGTAGCTATTATTAAGTTATCCGTTTTTCTAGTTCAAATATCAGGTCTCAATTCAATGCAAAACATACAAATAATTTTTAAATAGATAAATAGATGTGTACACTATATTTATAAATTGAGCCCAGTTTGAGCAGGGCAATGCACTTAAGGGAATTCAATTAAAGTTCAAATAGTTTGATGAATTTAAAAGATAGATATAATTATGAATAGTGTTTAGGTAAATATTTCAACAACTGAATCATCTGGTAGTGTTTCAAGAGAAGACTAGCACTGAAATGTTGCCTAGAATTATTCACATAATTCTCCATGTCAATAATAAACAGCCTTTGGTTAAAACAGAGCGTTCAGGAGACAATCAATGGTGTTCGGAATTTCCCCACATCACAAATATAGGAGTTTAAATAGCAAGACTATAAGAAAAATTTAATAGACACATTTACCTTTATTCTGGTAATAGACATCACATCTTCAAGATGTTATATACGTAAAAGTTCAATCCATTTTCAATGAGAAGTAGCAAATAGTAATTTGGCTAAACCTTGCACAGATGCTTGGAAGAACTTTCTGGCTGAGATGATGAAGAGACGTGAGACTTGGGTTCCAAGTAAGATTGTAGATTCTCATTCCTTAAAGATAAAAATAAGATGTCTATCTTCTTGGTATCACTTTACTGCCAACCTAGGATTAAGGCAGGGAGATGAATGAAGTAGGCATTAAAGTTTCATTCTAGGCCTGTAACCCAAAGAATTTCTTGAATTTACCATTTTTATCTTGTAACAGATTCAGCAATGAGGCAAAATTACTAGGCAACCCAATTTCTTAGGGTTGAAGCAATGTCACAGATAATTAAATAGAAACGGGGTTTTGTCCTGGTTTCAATAAATTGGCCAGCTGGACCACAAGCAACATCTCCCCATGCAGTTACAGAGATCTAGCAGTGTGTTAATAAAAGCCTCAGGGAGGTCCTACGAACTATTGGCCATTTTCTACGTGAGATGTAACTCTGGGCAATTTCAAAATGTCTATCTAGTACTCCTCTTCCAAAAGAAATAAGAGTATAAGAGTACTCTTATGTATGTATGTATATGTGTATGTGTGTTAAGTGGCCTAAAAAGAATTGAAAATTAATGAAACATGGAAAAATGGCTACCTTCTCTCCCCATTCCCCCATATACAGCTTTGCTAATTCAACAACTCACCAGCTGTTAATACTTAATACTCAAAGCAAAAACACATTTGCAATTAATTAAAGCACAAGCTGGTAGGTTCTAGTTAGAAATTCTATGGTAAAGGAAGTTTTTTCTCCCCACACCATTTTTCTAAACCAACCTTTCTAATACCTGACATTTCTCACATTTGACTTGCTAATGCTGTTAACATTGAAATCAGTCTAACGGAAATAATGAGAAATTTAAAAATAATAAGAATAAAAATTGATGTACAATTAAATTCACTTAGATATTTAAGCATAATATAAATAATATCATTCAACATTTTTGAATAATTCAATTAGGTGAAAATTGACTATGGAGAAAAACAAGATGAGGGGATAAAAGCAGATACTTTCTTTTACATTTTGCTCATGAGCTAAGAAGAGATTATACTTCTGTTCACTTAATAATCAAAATCAACAATACTAATGAGTTTTAATAGAATTGCCACAAAAAGTTAAATATCGTTACATTTTCCAAATTTATGGAAACAATAATAAAAAAAATTATGTTCTAATAGGGCTATTTCTTGCTCAGCTTGTTAAAGAGAAAAAAACCCCTGTAATTACAAGATCCTCTCTCTAGGTAACCAATTCTTGACTATAAATTTCAATGGCAATTTTCCCACTTATCAGAACAATTTGAAAATTACACACAATCCATTTTTAGGTTTTTTATTTTTCAAATTCAGACATCACAACACTTATATGTTTTAATAAATGTTAAATTGACATCTACTAACTTACAAACTAAAGTTTAAAATATTTCCATTACCCAAATTTTCTTTTAGTTTGATTCTCCTTTTCTTATCTGTTATAAATATTACCCACAAAAACAACCAAGTATAGATTCTGACAAAGAGCCTTACATAAACAGCCCCTATGATATTTGTGGCATTTTTGTCTATAACTCTTTTTAAAAACCTAAGAAATTTCTAAGTCACAGCATACTTTTGTAACATAATGTGAAATCTTAAGAAAAGCGACAATATTTTGGTGATATGTAGTCCAAGACAATCAACAAATTATTACTAATTTATCAATAAACAGGCATGTATATACACACATGGAAGAAGACAGAAGGCACAAATAGAGAGATCAGTAAGACTCATTAATGCAATGTTAATAATGGCCATGTATTGTGGTAGGATTATATTTCAATTCTATTTTCTTTTATATATTTTTCAGTTTTTAAAATTTTCTATAGTAAGCATGTATTACTTTTATTGTCATAAACATAAACATTACTTTTAAAGACTTGTTTCATGATTAAATAGAAGAGGTTATATGCTTAAATAGTAAAGACATTAATATGTCTGAGGAAAGAGAAAAAATGAAATAGTCTTATGACAATTTAATCTCTGTACATTCAACAGATACCATTGAAAACAAAATTTTTTCATAGCTATAATATACTCTATAAAAATAAAATTTCTACCACTAATTCTTTCTGCTTTCTATGCCTGGTAGATTTAGAAACTAAATGTCATATGTAAATTTAGCCTTTATTTAACTTTTAATTTAACAGCATCCATAGCAATTTTTTACTTGATAGTTTAAATAATTTCACTTAGACTTTTTCAGTAATTTGCTTATTTTCATTTATTCTTAGCTCCATCCCTCCTGAGAGAGGTCTAGACAAGTGCATTACAATGTGATTTGAATATCAGAAGCATCTATAAAGTGTAGACACAACCCAGAAGAAGGAGAAATTAAATTGTTTGTAAAAACTGTGAAGTCATCCAAATTTCTTCACAGGTGGTATGTGAGATTAGAAGAATACATAGTTTTCCAGGACCAGATGTCAGAAAAACTGACATATTTAGTGCTATCTTTGATTCCTTCTCCTCTTTCACACATCAGTCTCCCCCATCAACAAGCCATCATATTTTGCTTTTTCTGCTTTCCAAATATGTTCTCCTTTTATTAACTATTGCCAGGGCTTCCAGTCAGTCTTTCTCTACCTTTGGCCTAAATAACAGTGACTGACTCCTAGCTATTTTCCTTGATATTAGGCTCTCTGCCCAATATTGCATCTCACTCCTATCCCACAAGAGTTAATTTCTAAACAAGCATTTATTCATTTCACACACTACTTAAAAAGGTAGCACTACACTCTATTATTCATGCAATAAGCTCCAAAATATTTATATGACCCCTAAAACCTATTCAAACATGAACTCAAACAAATTTCCAACTTCTCTCTAGTAACAAACTCTGCCCCACCAACACATTTCCATCTATGATACACTCTATGCGTCTCTCAGTTTCTATCTCTGTATTTCCAATGCTTTCCTGCCCCTGCTCATGCTTAACCTCTGCCAATATGGCCCAATAGTTCCTCCGTCTCTTCTAAGTTCCAGTATACCAGTTTTTACTGATTGACATTTTCTTCACTATGATATGAACTTCATATCATAGTGAGATGATGATGAGAATTACATTGTCTTTCTTTGTATCCTCAACATCTAATATATAAAAGAAGGAATGAAAGAATATTTTGAAATCTAAAGCTCCCAAGTAGTTCCTTTACTCTATATCATATCTAAGATCAAAACTATCATATTCATTTTTTATTTTGTAATACATGTCTGACAATGAATTATTTTTGTGTGACTCCACATTTCAGGCGCACACAACTTTAAAAAAACACTGATTTTTCCCTGTAATATATTCTATTTCTTACCCAAAATGATCTAACCTTCCATTAGATAAATTTCTGAATATCCTTGAATAAATTCCATTTTTGAATAGAATAAAATTAGAATGGAGTTCACTTGGGTTTTTTTTAATTGACAATTTTTAAGACAGGCAGAGATGCAATTTTAAATACTTCTGCTGCACATAATATATATCTAATAGTTCCTTGTTTCTTAAAGCTAGCATCTCCACCCCTCTCTAATAGACAATAAAACAAAAGAAAAAAATACAAAGTACTTGAGTTTTATAAGAGAGAAAAAAATGCTTCTGTGAATTTCGAGAGTGCTTTAGAGGTGCCTACTTTTATCTGGGGAATATTTTTACAAGATAGAAGAGTTAAACACAATCATTTAGAGATGCTTGGTTTTAGTGTTTAAAAAAAATCGAACTTACACATTTTCTGAAAATGACTTTTTTACCAACCTGAACTCATTTCATTTCCTACTTACAATTTGTCAATAAGATAAAAGCTTATTTATTTCTCCCCTTTAGAACAACTATTTTTACGGTGGATAACTGAAAGAAAAATCAGAATCCTTGAAATTCAAATTTCCTATGAGGGAAGACTTTTCTAAAGAATAACATCTGTTTGAGTTTTCTTTTTTGCAAATTAAACATGAAAATGATAATTATTAAAAATTGGCATGGAAATTTCCGATGCATATTTTCATGATTTTTATTTCCACAGTATCACAAAAAAAAAGTGTGTCCAACTTGCTGTGAAGTTACTTGGATTGACTGCATAAGAGGATTTAAAGTAAATCTAAGAGAAATTGGGCAGTAGTGTCAACAAAAATCAAGCAGTGTGATGTAAGAAAAACCTGGGTTCTATTTTTGCAGTCAGTGGAATGTTTTTATTCTTAATAAGAAAGCACTGTTCTTCAGATTGACAAAATAATTGATTTTTCTTTGTCATAAAAATACTATAAAATTAAAAATAGAAACATTGATATTTAAGTGATATGTTTCTCATGCCAGCATCTTGAAGTCAAAAAAGATAAAGAAAAAAATGTATTCCCTACCTTTCCTATTCCAGTTAATATCACCACAAATTTTGTTCATATTGGTTTTTCCCCCTGGCTCAAAGTTTGCCAGGAGGAATTCCCTGTGTCTCTAAACCCGTCTTCTTTTTCTCTATTATTTTGTGACATTCTGGCGATTAAATAGATGGAATATTTCCAATGTGCACATGCCTCTCCACATTTGTTTGCCGCTTGGCACCCACACTGATCCCCAGGGAGCCTGCAAATGAAGGGGAAGTGCATCTTCCTCAGCTACTCTGCCCCAGTGGGATAACTCCAGGTTCCAGTGCCAAAACAGATGGGAAGAAAACTGTACTAAATGTTCTTACAGTATGTTAAACAAAGCAGTAATAGTAGCAGAAACAACAATGAAACCAAACATCTACTGAACACTTAAAGTAGCAAATGGACTAAGCTTTAGATCTCAAAAAAGCCCAACCTGTTGTCTCAGAAACTTCAGTGGTATTACAGTGGTTATTGTGCCTATTCTTGATTACAGTCCACTTTCCCTCAGAGGCAGGCACTTGTCCTAAGGGAACAAGTCTTGACACTTGAGTGTCCTAGTATAAGTCTGAGGGAACAGCATGTTAAAATGCTGGAAACCAGACAGTGAAGAGAGAGGATAGATGTTCAAAGAATGGAAAGTACCTGTACTTCAGTAGGGCTGAAGCTTAGTATGAGAAAGGAAAAGAATGACAGAAGAAAGTGAATAAATCGGGAATCAAATCATGAAGAATCTTGTAAGTCTTTTCAGACGTTATGCTCAGGAACAATTAACACCTTAAGTGCAAAATACAGGCTCATATTAAGTTATAGAGAGGCCATTTTAGTTGCAGTGTTAAAAATGACGTGGATAAAAGCAAGATTGATGGAGAAAGATCAATTAACATATTGTTGCAGTTACCTAGATGACAGTTAATAATGGCTTGATCTAAGGCAGAGTTTCTCAACCTCAGCACTATTGATATCCTGGACTGGATAACTCTTTGCTGTGGGGGGCTGTCCCATGCCTTGTAGGATGTTTGGCAGAATCCATGACTACTACTCACTAGATGCCAGTATCATCCCCACCCTAAGTTTTGACAACCAAAAATGTCTCCAGTCTTTGTTAAATATCCCCTGGGGGCAAACACCTCCCTTCACCCCATTGCATCTCCCACCTTCTTCTTCCCTTTAAGAACACTGATCTAAGATAGTGGTAAAGGGGATACACTAAAGAGGGGGACTGGAGTAATAGTTAAAGGATACTATGAACCTCAACCATAAAATGGTGATCTATTGGTTACAGAGTTTGAGGGAGGGGGTAAGATATTTGAATCAGAATGAAAGGGTGTATTTTACTCTCTACTAGGAATAATATAGGCTTTTACATAGGGAGGTGATGATATCAGATTTACATGCTTGAAAAATAAATGGTGGAGATATATAGACTCGTGTATATATATAGACACATATACACGCATAGAGTATTTCAATGTGAAATGAAGAGCATCTCAGCTAAAGACATGACAGTGGAAATAGAAGGAAACCAAATGGTAAGGGTTTTGATGACCTTCTGGGGGAATGAGTTAGATTTTTATCAAGGGTCACTCCAACTATTCTGGAAAACATAAAAGCAGCAGCAGATTTGGAGAATTAGGAGTCAGAAAACATATTAATTTTAGCTACCCATCACTAACAATGTTTAGAAATATAATTAGTTTCTTTTTTGGAAGGTCTATACAATTTCAGGCACATAATATGGAAAATCAAGGACAAAATATACTTTAATATTTTTTATAGAGAAAATGTGCTCCAGTTTTGATATTATGGTACAATGCATTTATTTGCCCAGTTAGGTTAAATGAAAATAATCAACAAAAAAATGTGTGGACAGCTGGAGAGGAAAAAGTTTGCAGTTAGAGCAGAGTGAAAGCATATGATTATTCTTGAGAGCGTATTGGGAGAGCCTGTCCTCATGCTCTCACACAGGATGTTTCTGCTATAATAAAATACTCTTCTATCAAGTCCTTATTAGGCACTTGAGCTTCACGTTTCCTCCTTCCAATGGTAAATGCAGGATATTGTTTGTCAGAAACCTACAATTTTTGCATGCCAATTCACTATTTTCCCTGTAAGCATATAAAAGAAAACTAAAGCTTTTTTAAAAACTATTTTTATTATCATTAAGCTAACAAGAACCAAAACAGCATATTTTATGCAGCATAAGAAAATTTGAAGTTTTTACATTTTCTTTAAGAGAAAGTAATTTTGGCAAGGATTATTTAACCTGTAAATGATACTTTCATATTCAGTCTGAAATCTTCAAACAATCATTTGAATAAAATAAGGAATACTTGAAATATAGGTTTCATTATTTAAACTGTTGGAAATTAAATTTTAGCTTAAATTTTAGCAAGATTAGAGAATCTAGTGTTATTTCAGTCTACTGTCACACTTCTAACAGAATATTTTTTGTATACATATTTCACCTATTTATGTTTAAGGAATAAACAGGTGTTCAATATAAAATAGTCAGAAAAGTATCCAGTATTAATTATGGTTACCATTTGGTATATAGGCTTTCATATCTATACTGATACATAAATATTTTCAAAACTGTGATCAACACGTTTTGATAACTTCATTACCTCCTTATATTTATTGGCCAATTTCCAGTAAAGAGACTGTCATAAATTTGAATCAGTAAATTTTATTCCACTTAAAGGATATATCAAAATTTAACCCATCTCTTTAAGAATGACATATAGAAGTTGTGGCCAATATTTGAATAAAATAGACAACATCAATATCACTGCCATGATATATAAATTGTGGTTTATTTGTTCAAATCTTTATTATATATTTCTGGAAGGAGATTCCCAGGTTAAAAGGCGTTCTTACTTTGGAAATTTCTTTTTAAGTTGCAAAATTATATTGATTCGCTCTTGTATTAGTTGTGCATGATTTTGCCCATATTCCTACATCTTTTACAACACAAGCATGTTTCAATTGTTTAAATTGTGGAAACAATATAGACACAGTCCTGAATCCATTAGGAAAAGTATGTACATTATGTCCTACAGCCAGAAAGCAAAATGAAACAAAACACTTTGCACTGAGAGATAAACCATAAATAATTGGGTCTCTTTGTTTAGTTCTAGGCTCCAATCTCAATAAAGTCCATGGCATTTTCTATAATTTCCTAGTTCCCTAATGAAAAAATTCTATCCTTGATTTTTGCACAGCTTTCATCTAAGGATAAGACCTTATCTTTGTGGATAAAATGATAACAACATAAGAAAATTGTTTTTTCACCATAAACAGGCTAACCGTACACTCAGTAAATTTGATAATTCTGCTGTGCTTAAAAAAAAATCAATAACTGTTTTTGGTTTTGTGTTTTAAATTTGATAACCAGTTCTTTGAAAGCCTGGACTTTTTTCCAGTTCTTTGAAAGCAAACTTCTTTTTTAAATGTTTTGGTCTATCTTTCTTTCAGAGATGTTTACCCAACCCATAGGTTATAAAATGATTTTTAAATTTTAAAGCAGCTTACATATTTAATTACTAGGTATGTCAACATCCTTTTATAGATTAATGCTCCATTTGTAGTTCTTCTTTTGTAAGTGCCTTATACATATCTCTGACTTTATTTCTATTGTGTGCTTTTTTAATTGATTACTTTGGTTTCTTTTACATTTAATATGTTGCTATTCACCACGTATGACACTAATTTTCTTTGCAGTTTTGTTTTTTGCCAAGTCATTTAACATTATTTTTGTAGTCAAATCCATCATTGCATTTCCTTGCAACGTTTCGTTCTTTAGAAAGCCATCTTAAACATAAAATTTAAAAGTATTCATTTATATTCTAATACAGTTATGATGTTATTTTTAACACTTACATCACTAACTCATTGGCCTTCAGCCTAAGGAAAACTGGGTTCAAATACCAGATTTGTCCATTGTTAGTTCAAAGTTTGGACAACTTCAGTGATCTTTGAGTCTCACTTTCTCACTTCTAAAAGGAGGTTGAAAGTATTTAGCTCGTTAGGTGCTTGTAGCGATTGAGTTAGATAATGCGTATAAATGCTTCAACAGACTTCCTGCTGATAGTCAATAATAAATAATGATGAGGACGACATGGATTCATACTTAAAAAGAATATATGTAGGTATACATAATATATATATAGACCAAAACATCTATAATTTACCAAAGATTTATTTAGATATAGAAATTTAATTATTTGGATAGTCAAGAGATAGCTACTGTCAAAATATATATGCATGTGGGCTTGAAATTAATTTCATCAAAATGTTTTTAGTTCCATTTGGAAGAGAATGTCGAATTAAGCAGTGCTCATGAATACTGGATACATAGAGAAACTTCCTGTGCATGGAAGCTACTTTGGACTTTGGTGTTTTAAGTCTTTGTTCTACTCTTTTTAATGGAATGATTCAATAAATAATGAAAGGTTAACAGTGATGGCAGATCAACAAGCAAAGATAAACACAAAAATGATGCAAGACAGAGTGTTCCTGTTCAATATCCTTCAAGTAGTTTCAGATTTAGATTACTTCTGGGCATCCAGGCATCTGAGCTATCACCAGGAATATCTAAATTGCTTTCTCACAGGTTCTACAAAGCACTCTCTTTACTTTATCTACACATTTTAGATGGCACCTCATTGAATTTCTCCTAGCCAATTTACTTTCTGCAAAGCTCACATTTCTCTTACAGTAGAGAAATTTCTTCAGCTCTACTCTTTTAACTTTAGCCTAATAGCACTGGGGGCTTTCCTTAAGTTTCACTGTCAGCAGAACAGCACAAATTTAACATCTATGTGACCCATTTTTACTAAATAGCAGAAGGAGAAAGTGTAATGCTAAGGGCAATATGGGTATTAATTTTGTCTACGGTTTATACAACTACCTGGATGCATCCCCAAAGAAAACTACTATATTGATCAAACCTAAAAATTAGCTTTAATTTACATAAAACCCTAGCATGAGTTACCTGTATGCTGTAGAAAGATAGAAGGCTTCAGCAAAAATAAACCATAAGAATTTAGAATTCAGACTCATCTGGCACACAAGACATCAAAAGTATGAAAGTAATATGAAACAAAAATTCCAATCTTATAATAAAATTATTTTAATTAGAAAAAATTAAATTTAATTGTTTTAAAATTTGCTATTATATAACAAATTTTATATAAGTATATAATATGAAGGTTTTTTAATAGAAAAATAGAAATAAAATAAATTTGCCAATAATACCATCACTCAAAGGTAAAAAAGTATGAATAATATTCACTGAATCTTCTTCCAGACTTTCTACACACACAGACACACACACACACACACACACACACACACACACACACAATACCATTCCACACATTCAGTTTTGTTGTCCCCTTTTTTCATTTAACATTAAATTATCAAGATGTTTTCTTGTCATTTTTTAAATTCAACAAATACTTATTAAGCAAATACCACTTGCTACAACAGTATGCTACTTATGTTGTAAACAAAAAATTATACAACAGTAATTGCTATTCCCTTGTGGAATTTATATTCCTATTGAGAAGACAGACCATGAACAATGAGCAACTGGACAAAGAACTAAAATATATATTTGTATTTATATGTATGGACATAATTATAAATAATTAAGAAAATTATGAATAAAAGATAAGGAATATATAACTGAGAAACAGAAGTTCTGATTAAAGTTCAGTATAAATATATCTGAAAAAAATGAAAATAACTCTTCAAGTTTCTATTATATAAATTTCCAAAGTTATATATTTTTCAAAAGATTATCCAACATTTTTTACTTATGAGAATAACATATACTAAAACGCTTTTAATTTCATAATAATATAAAATGGTAAACTTATACAAAATGATATTAAGTATATAATAAATGTCATAGAAATATATATGATCTTTTTTATATTTAAAGAGGTTTTACAAAATTTTACACAATTTAACACTATAATGAATCAGTAAGTAAATTAACATGTGGTTAAAGGAAATAAAGCAACAAAAAGTACTAAGTATTAAATAGAAAACCCCAGGCCCCAAATGGCCTCACTTGTATCACTTGTGCCCATGATACCAAACCTACACTTAATACCTGACTTAACTGCAGTTTCCACTTTCCTCAGAAATGTAATCTTAATCATCCCATCTGGACTTTTCTGGTCAGTACCAATGAAGTAATCTGTCACTCAGGTCCTCTCCATTGCCCCAAGGAAGAAACTGCAATCTGCATGATAAAACCCATGCCATTCCCTTCCCTTCAAAAAACATCTCCTGGCCTAAAAATAAGCCTATCTTTTCTTTTGCTCACAGCACTTTTGCCCCACCCTCCTGCCAGTGAAAACTTTTCATTTTGTACAACCCCGTGGAGCACCCTTCCACTTGCTAGATGAGATGCTGCTGGATTCATGAATGGTTGAATAAAGCCCATCCAAATAGATTTTCAAATTTACTTGGTTGAATTTTGTTTTTTACATAATATTAGGATATTTAAAATTTAAATATAAGTATTCTGGAATCAAGCCTAATGCTAAACAAATCCCACATAGCAAAACACTGTAGGGGAGGAAAAATAATTTTTCTCTACCCTTTTAGGTCCTTGGCTGAGACCTGCCTTGCAATAAGGACAGATTTACTAGAAGAAGAACAGGCAGAAGTTTGATAACCTATATAACCTCTGTATACATGGGGGATACCCAGAAAACAGTAACTCCAGAAACCAAGCAGTACCCTGCAGGGCCTTCTCAGGTACAAAAGCCCCTCTGTGTTCCCCATTTCTTTTCTGTAGGAAAAAAAAAATCTTTAGTCTTCTAGGCCTTCCCTAAGTTCCAAAGAGCAGGCAAAACAGTTAACAATTAGAGACATGAGGGAATGCAGAAACAAAGGAAAAGCTGTCAATTAAGAAAAGTAAAGATAGCTTAAACAGCAGTTCCCTGATAAAAGAGTCTTAGTTCCTCCTCAAAGGATATACATACCAATCTGATGCATATCTTTGAACTGTTCTGCAGAGATTAGGATCCACCCAGGTGGAGGATAGTGACTACAGGCTGACCACAAGCAGTGGACCCCAGTCTGGTTGGAACCAGAAGGTTGATGATTTAGATTCAGAAACATCACACTGTTACCTCACCACTCACCAATCAGAAGAAAGTCCACAAACTGATGACACACCCTGCAACCCTCACCCTAATGTTGCCTTTAAAAACCCTTTCCTGAAAGCTATTGGCAGTTTGAGTCTTTTGAACATGAGCTGCTCATTCTCCTTGCTTGGCTTCCTGCAATAAACACTGTACTTTCCTTCACCACAGTTCATGGTCAGTAGATTAGCTTTGCTGCATGGTGGGCGAGTGGACCCAAGTTTGGTTTGGCAAGAGTTCTGAAATAGTCCAAGCTTTCACTTTAAATAATATATCCAGATAAAGACAGAAGAAGATGTTGAGGTGTGTGTGTGGCCATGGGGGTGGTGGTGGTGGTGGGCAGTTATGAAAGGACTTTAGTCAAACCACAGTAAACTAGGGTATGGTTGTTATGTGGATTTAAGTCTCAGCCTTCTCCACTGAAAGGAGTTTCTACCCTCTCTGCCTAGTATAGCAAGGGAGACACCTTTATAAATAGAGATTTTCTTTTTAAATGTAAATGTCTCTTACAAAAGGGTAACTTCTACTGGGTTTTTAGAATTTCTCCTGAGTCTGCTGTTTCTTAAAAATAATTAGACTGAAATGATCCTTATACCAAAGAGACATATTTTGTGGTAGTAATTCTGCTCCTCTTCAACGTATGCTTCATATTTGACCAGAAAAACAAAATTAAACTTCTTGATATGGAAAACCATTAAGAAGAACTCTAGCTGTGTAGAAATGAATACAAAAGTATATAAATGATAGAGAATTTAAGGCAAAAGTGAAAAATGAGACAAAAAAATACAGTAGTTATTTTCCATGGAATGAGATGACTTTATATACATTAAACAAACGTCTTATAAAGGTAGAAATATACTAATATTTTTTAAAAATTCATAGGATTGTCAAAAACTCATTTTCAAGAATGATATACTGCATATTTGACAAATAAATTAATATCAGTCATCAGAATTATAGTAAAACTATGAACAGTCGACATGGGCACAATCACAGACTTTAGTAAGGATAAAATGATGCAGAGTGTGCTCTTGTGCAGGTCTTCAGTACCTCCCCATTAAAGATGATAACAAACCCTAATTAGTGTGTTTAAAGAGACATTTTTGTCTAGATTTTCTCCTGGGAATACTGCTCTGTGTTTGTTGAGTGCATTTTTACTTCCAACACTTATCACCAATCTTGGACTGCTTAAAGACTTGTCTTTAGTATCAGAGTGCCATAAGTTTATTTCTGTGAATGGCATTGTTTTCCATGATTATGCTCTTCAAATTGCCACCTGTTTACTGGATAATGAAAATGGCCAATTGGGGCTTCCCTGGTGGTGCAGTGGTTGAGAATCCGCCTGCCAATGCAGGGGACACGGGTTCGAGCCCTGGTCCAGGAAGATCCCACATGCCATGGAGCAACTAAGCCTGTGTGCCACAACTACTGAGCCTGCGCTCTAGAGCCCGCGAGCCACAACTACTGACTCCGAGTGCCACAGCTACTGAAGCCCATGTGCCTAGAGCCCATGCTTGGCAGCAAGAGAAGCCCGCACACCACAACGAAGACCCAACACAGCCTAAAATAAAAATAAATAAATTTATTTAAAAAAAAGAAGAAAATGGCCAATTGACGATGCAGTCCTTCATTTTTCATATTCTGAGTATTCGGTGCCTTGTTTTTTCTGGTGGATGCTTTCTGTTTGTGAGAGTAGCATATTCTGCTGTTGTTTACAATAAGAAAAGACAGTGTTTTCTTGATGGGAAGACAATTCTCTACTTAGAGAATAAACTGAGATGAATGTACCATTATATTATCTGTACAGTGTATTACTTTATATGCATTAAAAAATGGGAATTATAGTTTCTCACTATATGTAGGTAAAATGAACATAGTAAGTTCTCAATGAATGCTTTATTATTATCATTATTATTATCATCATCATCATCACCATTATTTTGCAGTAATGTCCTAGGAAAATGTTGGGTGATGTATTCTATTCAGGGAATAAATCCTTCCACAGCAGATTTTGTACATTTCTGTTTTTAAAAAGTGATGTAGGTTGTTCAGGGACCACACTCTTGTCATCATGGTACATGTAAATCCCTTCTTGAGTTTCTTTTTCCATTTCTGCTATCACCCCTACAAAGGCAGGTATTCTAAAATATTTAATATATGTTCTTAACTTATATGTATCTTTGCAATATAAGCAGTAACATTTTGCATGTTTGTATGTTTACAAATAATATTAAGGGTTTGCATTATTTTTTCCTATTTTTCTCATTCAACAATTTGAGCTATCTGTTGCTGCATATTTGTTGCAAGTTATTGTTACATTCCCTCTATTACATGAATTCCCCATATTTCATTTAACCATTCACCTGCTAATGGATACCTAGTGATCTCCAGAAACATTGAAAATATCTTCCTAATCAGTGCTGCTCTTCTCTTATCAGAAATCTTTATTTGGATAAAATTTAGCTTACCAATTCTAAGCTTATAAGGTCTGTTCTTTTGGTAATAAGTTTTTCTCTTCCTCTAGGATACAAATATTTTTCTTCTCCATTATTTTTATTCATTTTTTTGAATCCTCTTTTATATATGGTGCAAAATCTAGGCCTGGGCTTATTGTTTTTCTCCATAGAAATTTAGTTTTCCCAGCTCTATCTGCTAAACTATCTGGCATTTCTCCCTATGTAGCACCATGATTATCATATATCAGGTACTAATATAGACATGGAATTGCTTCTCAACATTTTTTTTTTTTTGCATTGATCTGAGGCCTATCCTTTCAAGAAATGGACTGGTTTTATTTCTATAATCTCTTAATATAACATTACATTAAGGTAATCCTCTTTCTGTTATCTTCTTTTCCAAAGTCTAATAGATCTTTCTTAACTTTTATTATACTATATAAATATGAGAATGACTATAGAAGTCCTAAAAAAAAAATCAAGCTGATATTTTTTACTGGAGGGTTTTTAATTTGAGGATATAATTGCAAAAATAATTACCATTACAAAGATGTGTCCCAGTAAGAAATATTGTATAATGATCAAGTTAATTCAAATATTTCATGTCCCTTAATATGATTAAAAATCTTTTAACCATAAAGATATTTTCCATGATTTTCAGGGTGATTATTTTATACTTGTAATTTGCCTTAATAGTGAGAAATAATTCAATTTCTATTTCAGAAGTGTTGATATAAGGAAATTTAACTTTAAATATTGCATGTGCAAGAACTTATTAAGACTTGCTGATCTTGGTTGCAAGATTTTTGTTGCCTCATTCTATTGTAGCTTATTAAAGGAATAATTATGTAATCCACATATAATGACATTTTTCTCTTTTTTTCTTATATTTACATATCTGATGCTTTTCTTTTCATGTAGCATTGGTCACAACCTTCAGTACTAAAATAAAATGTAGACACAATAGTGACATCCTTATGGTGCATTTATTATTAAAGGAATACATCTAAAGATTCTCCATCAGGTATATAAGCATTTTTTATTCTACTTATTTTGTCTAAGTGTTCTTTTTTATTTTTAGCCATAAACAGGGTTGAATTATGTAATTTTAAAAATTTTGTTAATTTTAAGACTTTTTTAATTAACATGATGAATTGCATTGCTAGATATTTTAACTTATAACTCTTTTTACCTTTAGGTGGCACTTGATTAGAATTCATTTTAATAAACTATTAGATTCATTAATTAATATTTTCTTCAGACATTTGAAATGTATGTTTCTATATAAATTAGAGCTATAATATTTTCCTATGATGGCATTATTTATATCAAGAATATGTTAGCCTCATAAGAATATTACGCCTTTCTCTCTTTATATCTGATTGCTGGCATAATTTGTATAGAATAGAAATTGTTGCTTCCTTTAAATAATTGGTGGGACTTCCCTGGTGGTGCAGTGGTTAAGAATCCGCCTGCCAATGCAGGGGACACGGGTTTGATCCGGGAAGATCCCTCATGCCACGGAGCAACTAAGCCTGTTTGCCACAACTACTGAGCCTGCGTGCCACAATTACTGAAGCCTGCGCACCTAGAGCCCATGCTCCACAACAAGAGAAGCCATTGCAATGAGAAGCCCACGCACCACAACGAAGAGCAGCCCCCGCTCCCCACAACTAGAAGAAAGCCTGCACACAGGAATGAAGACCCAATGCAGCCAAAAATAAAATTAAATTAAAAATTAAAAAAAAATAATTGGTAAAAATAATCTGTGAACTATTTGAGAAATACAGATTTTAGGATAGCAGATAATATGTCCCTACTTGGTGTGAATACAAGTAGCCATATGTGAAATACGTTTGTCCATTCAGCCTGTTCTCTTTTTCTTTTCTTTATACTCAGTCTTGTGTTATATTTGAGAAGAGTTTATTATTATTTTACTAGTGCCAGGAGATGCTCTGATCACATTGCAAACATTAAGTGATTTAATCCTCACAATAGTATATACTGTTATTGCCAGAGAGGTTAATCAACTTGTCCAAGGCCACAAAGCTAATAAGAGGGCCACCTAGCTAA
Source organism: Pseudorca crassidens (assembly GCF_039906515.1). NCBI lineage: Eukaryota > Metazoa > Chordata > Mammalia > Artiodactyla > Delphinidae > Pseudorca > Pseudorca crassidens. The sequence goes on from NC_090299.1 coordinate 78,991,502, forward strand.
CCAGCTAATTTGAATTCAGATAGTCCATGGACTTTATAGCCATTACCCTAAAAGCCACCACCTTAAAAATAAGATTTTAAAAGCCTGTGAATGTTTATTCATTCAGAATCTTGGTGTCAATAACTAATTTTATTTTTATTTATAGATTACTTCTTAGTCATCTTCTAGAACTACTCACTTCTTCCACATCTATCATATCTATTCCTTTCTTTACTTTCTGCATCTGGATATAGGAGAACTACCTCTGCAGATAATGGAATAGTTCTACACAAGCATGGTCTTGAATGTCATATGGTTGGGGGGTTGTTTAGAACATAGGATACAAGGAGTCAAATACTCACCATATCCCATCAGCATGCTTAAAGCAATCTAAATGTGACTAGGCACACTGATTCCAGAGTCTACCTGTCTGGTCCAATCCTGGCTCCTCACTTGGTTGTGTGGCCTTGAACTATATGTTTACCTTCCCTGCACTTCAGCTTTCTCATTTGTAAAGTGGGGTTAATAATATCACCTACCACACAGAGCTTTTGTTAGAGTTAAAAACCAGTACAGTCAAAAAACTTAGTATCTAATAGTACACATTACTTAAATTATCTCTTATTCCCCTTAAGACATATATAATTTGGGCACTGGCATAATAGATATTTAAGTAAACATGTTTTTCATCTAATTGGGTGTCAGTGGTGTCAGTGTTTGGTAACAGTGTGGGGTGTGTGTGTGTGTGTGTGTGTGTGTGTGTGTGTTTTTATATGCAACCCCCTGCCCCATATCCAGCACCACCAGCTGCCCCAGCACTCAAAAATTCAATAAATAATTGTGCATGTGTGAGTGAATAAAAACAACATGTTTACCATTATGCTTCTCCATGTATTACTTATTTCACTCTCAAATAAGTATTATTTTGTTTTTGCCTCCCTGAAAATTTAAGAGAAAAGAGGGAAACATTCAGTTACTGAATCAAAGAATATAGCAAGTTATGAATTGGAGAATTCAACTGAATTTTTTTTCATGTTTTAGGACAGAAAAGTACTGGAACAATGGTATGGTAAAACAATAGAAATTGAACAAAACTTTCATTTATTATTTAACTTCTTTCAAGTGTAAAATAGGTACAGGTTTCTTATTATTTGGAAATAAACTTCTGGATCTGAACTTAAAAGAAGCATTAGTTTGACTTGTTATAAAAGTGAGTGTTCCTAATACAATATTAAAAATTGGCAAGCCAGGACCTTGGATGATTCTTTGCAAGAACATGGTAGTAGTAGAAGGTCTACTTTACCCTGGCTGATCTTGGTCTCTCCATTTCTTATAGGGTTATAAAGTTCATGTCTCTGTAGGAAAACACTAGCTTGAGGCAAGAGCCTAAGGGCAATTAGACGGTAATTTAAGACTCTGATCCTACCCTTTAAGTAATTCCCTTCCATAAGAAAAAAACAAAAAATTAAGCTCTTCACATTGGTACTCAGTGCAATAAAAATTTGTATGTTAACAGATTAGGTTGTAGGGAGAATGGCTTATAAAAAAGAATCATTAGGGAGGAGATTATGATTTATAATAGATTCATTGTAAAGTTTAAAATACACACATTTTTAAAAATCAAACTTTTTTTTTTTTTTTTTTGCGGTACGCGGGCCTCTCACTGCCGCGGCCTCTCCCGCTGCGGAGCACAGGCTCCGGACGCGCAGGCTCAGCGGCCATGGCTCACGGGCCCAGCCGCTCTGCGGCATATGGGATCCTCCCGGACCGGGGCACGACCCCGTGTCCCCTGCATCGGCAGGCAAACCCTCAACCACTGCGCCACCGGGGAAGCCCAAAATCAAACATTTTTATTGACAAAAATATCTTTCGGAAAGAAATATTTTATTTCAGTATTATCAGTTATATTCTTGGTGAAATTAGAGCCAATTTCAGTGGTATTTGTATGACATTCTTTCAGTTGGTTTCCAAATCATTTTTTTAAATGTTTATATATGTGCCTATATCTTTCTTCCAAATTAATCAGCATAAGCATTAGTGCTGATAATGCAGTGTTTCTGTCCAAGTCTCAACCATAAGAAATTCCACAGCCTAACTCATTCATTCATTCAGTCAGTCAGTCAATTATTGAGCAGCTACTATGTGTCAAAAACGTGCTGATTGCTGGGATTCCATGTGGAACAAAACAGACATGTTTTCTGCCCTCTTAGAAGCAGGGGAAGAGGAAGATAGCAATCAAAAATGTATGCAAAGAAGAATATATCTGTGACTGAAAAAATTATAAGAAAAGAAACATGGGACTATGAGAGCATAAAATAGGTATTTCTCCTAATCTCAGAAATCAAGTTAAACTTCTCTAAGGGATTAAAAGAATTCCTGAATTAAAAAGGAAAACATTTAGTCATATCATTAATCACCTTAGTCTAATATTGGTTGCATGATCTATGAAAAATCTATATAAATTATAATTATATTTCTATAAGCACTTACAATTATTATTTATTAACAGTCTACTTTTATTCATCTAAAATATATTTGATATAGTGATCTCTCTCTCTCCACACACACACCACACACACACACACACACACACACACGTGTGTGTGTATATACACATATAGGTAAAACTAATGTTATAAAACTAATATGAATCTTACTCTTGCTTGTTGTGACTGGGTTTAGTCATCTGCGTGAATTAAATACTAAGGATCACTTATGTTTAATAAATAACTTTGGTAAATTAACAGACTGTAGAAATTTACAAGGTTTCCTTTCCAATCAATATCTACAGAAAGTGCAAAATCAATTTTAACTGCCCCCAATGAGAAACACAGAAACAAGTCACCATATCTATTGCCTCCTGCAAAACAGCAGCATACTATAAAAGACAAATGAATAAATAAGGAGATTAACATTTCCAACATAAAGCAAATAATTTAACGTGATTTTCAAGGTATATATAATTTTTTGAATTATACTTTTTTTCATATAGTGAATATACTATGTTCAAAATAAATATTTAGGATGTTCCATAATTTAAAATAATTTTGCAAATACTATGACTTCTGCAAACTAAAATCCTAGAAACATACATTATTTTGATAATAGAAATACTAGAAACATCTCTCAAAAATATGTTGGAAGATAAGACCATAAAGCATTATTGTTACTCAAATGATAGATTACTAAATCAAAAAAAAATCATAGAGATAAATGTGTTTTTTAGATCACATCCGTAGTAGCATGCTCCAAATTTACCTTTAATTAATTTTAGTCATATTTTAGCAATGTTAAAATCAGTTATCTTTTTGAACTTTCTAAAAATAAATAATCTGTACCTCTAGAAATAAAAATATATCGGCTTTCTGTATCTTCAAAATTTCACAAAATAATAATAACATTATTGTATACTCATGAAACTTTTAAGTATTTACTTATTTAAATTCTTTATGTGTAGTAATTTATTTAAACCTCAAAATAACACATGAGATAGATATTATTTTTATCTTAAATTTATAATAAAGAAATTGAAGAACAGGAGGTTTTATTAATTTACTTAAGGTCCCACAACTCATAATGGTGGAGTAAGGGTTTGTATTTAAGGACACAGACCCAGAACTTGGACTTTTACTTACATAAAGACTGAGTTTCTATATACATTTAATTAAATTGCAATAATTATATTTCAATACCTTAGATGAGGAGGAAGTACAGGCAAGTCTTTATCAGCAAACACTAAATTCATATGATTAAGAAAAAGGTAATAATAATATAGTTTATATTTATTGATATTTTTATCAGTCTGTAATTGGCAACTCTCTATCAATCAAAAGTTTTATTGTTGTAGTAACCCTAGGTTTACAATGCTTCTTCAAAGTATATACCACATTACTGTTACCACCTAAATGATTAAAAATATTATTTCTATTTTGTGCTTTAATTTTAAATTTATATCTATATAAATTGATTTGACTGTTAGATAGAATGAGTTCAAATCCAACTGTCAAAGACAAGAAAAGTCCAAATTGTCTATTTCTGTAAAGTGGCTAAAGTTTGTGATTGGCAAACACAGCATCATAGACGCTAAAGCTAAATTTGTTCTTGTCACTTCATTTATTTGGTTCAGTAAGAACAGTATTAATACGTAATATATTGTGTAAAAAAGGTTTGAGTTGAACAGTTGAATAAGATACTCATGTGATTTAGACATAGATAATAACAAAAAGTTTCACAAATTGAGACAAACACAAAACATGAACACAAAATAATACAAATTAGGAAACAAAAGTGGAGTTAAAAAATATAAATAATACTGATATACATCAATTCATTGGTAAATTTAAGAACTTTCTTTAAAATGAAGATATCAGTGGACTAGTCATTTTTAAATAATTTTATTTTTAATTGTGTTTAGTTGTAAATTTTACTTTATATCAAATGTCAAGTAAGAAGATAATGTGAACATAAATGAAATCAATAGATTAAAATAATATTTATTAATCATGCTAATCTGCAGGGTACTATGAAAGGGTATGTGAGGGATAATAAGATCTATGATACATTATCCCTACTCTTAATAAGTTTTCTCAAGACTTACCTGGAATACTTTCACCTCCCCTTCCTGTCATTCTACTTCACAAGGTGAAATTTCATAAATATTTTAAAGCTGCAAATGTCATTTTACTTATAAGCCTTTCTCTGACATACTTTAGAATCAAATTTCTTCTTCCCTTTTCTGTGCACTTGTAATAAATAGACCCTAGTGTGAGAATAGAACTTAGTGTGATCATGTGATCCTCAATGAGTCCCACTTCCTGGTGTTTATACTTTGGAGTAACCCCCCCTCTCTTGAGTGTTAGAAGGACCCATGACTTGCTTTTGATCAATTAAGTAAGGTAAAGATAATATGATGTCACTTTGTGATTACATTATGTCATGTAAGACAAATTCTTAGCAAACTAGAGCTAGAGGATTTTCTTGTGGGCATGATGAAATAAACAGCCAGGTTGAAGAATCCCACATGACAAGAAACAGGAAAAATCCAAGGTCCTCAGTCATGCAGCTACAAGGAAATGAATTTTGTTAACTACAGATGGATTTAGAAGTGGATTCTTTCCCACTTGAGACTCCAAATGTGAAAGCAGCCTGGCCAACACCTAGAGTGCAGTTTTATGAGACCCTGAGCAGAGGACCCACCTAAACCATGTCTGGAGTCCTGACCCACAGAAATTCCAAGAGAGTAGATGTGATTGGTTAAGCCAATACTTTCCTAGTAATTTGTTTTACAACAATATCAAACTAATACACTATTCAAAACACTTTCTTTTGCCCCTTAAATATTTGTCTAGCTACCTCTCTTTGACACTAGGCTGTGAGCTACCTATAGGTTTGTTAATTATTCCTCTCTATTTAGAAGATGAGTACAAAATGTTTGGCACACTTATTTATTCTGAATCTGCCTTGTCACACACAAACACACACACACACGAGCTATTTCTTGTAGCAAAATACTATTCTATGTATGCTAATGGCATGAATGAATAAATAAAAAGTGAATGAGTTATTTATTACTTCCATTTTAATGATTAGGAAATTGAATCCTGAGAATGTTATATGGCTTGTAAATGGCAAAGCCAGGATATGAACTAGAGCATCTGGCTATAAATCCTGTACTTCTTCTGCTACAAAACATAATATACAGCCTTATGTATTATAGGATTATTGTATTGTAGATTAAGTGAAATAAAACAGATAAATTGCTTAAACTATTGACTAACATATAGTAGAATCTTAATAAGTCTCCAATAACTCTTATTATGCCTAAGCTCTCAGAAAGCTGAAAACTCAAATTTGTACTCAGTTATAATAATCAGGTCACCCTATCTCTAGAGTAATTTTATTTTTTCCTCCTTTTAAATTGTGTTTGTGTTACATTCAATTATATATTTCAACAATCCTGTTTTACGTGGTTTTTTTTGGTTTGTTTTTGTTTTTTTGGTACGCGGGCCTCTCACTGTTGTGGCCTCTCCCGTTGCGGAGCACAGGCTGTGGACGCGCAGGCTCAGCGGCCATGGCCCACGGGCCTAGCCACTCCGCGGCATGTGGGATCTTCCCGGACTGGGACACAAACCCGTGTCCCCTGCATCAGCAGGCGGACTCTCAACCACTGCGCCACCAGGGAAGCCCTACGTGTTTTTTAATAACACAAATATCTTAAAATTGTTGAGGGAAATAAGCAGCATTAAAAATATTTAAGTAAATATGAAACTTTACTCAATAGTGTACATTTTGCAGAATGTTTTATGTACCAGATATTTAGAAAATCAAAATGATTCTAACTGATGCAAGTCTGTATAACAGCTCATTAAATTCAAATGTCTACATGACAAACAATAGGAACACTGGTTTTCTGCTTCCTCAGATGTTTCCATTCAGCAAAAACTGAATCTATTTTCTCTGGCCAGACTTTTCATTTCAAAATTCGTAACACTTCTGACAGGTTCAACCCAATCAGAGTGGCAAGTCTATAACAGTAGGACACAAATGGAAGGCTGAGAATGTGCTTTCTTTTTTAGTCATTAAAATCACAGAATACCTGAGATTTAATCATTTTTATATGATGTGAGAGACATCTTATTGAGTTGTACAGTGAAATTTAAAAATTTACATACAATCTTCATATCTTTGCATTTATACATATATTCTCCTGGATATTAGTTTCCATGTAATGTTTCCAAATGGGATAAGTACTAAACTCCATTGCCTCCTCCAATTCTTGACTTCTGAGAAAGACTAAAGTATCAGATAATTATTCTTATTTCTGAGCCATGTTAGAAATTACAGCAATCAGAAAATACTGCATAGTGCCATGTCAAACATTATGTGTATGTTTTTCACAGAGGAAGACAGAATTCCTGAGCCATCTTGGCTTTCATCAATAACCACTGACATTCATTTACTTGCCTAAAGTGAAGTACCTGAGTATGTGTTTGTTTTTATTTTAAAGCCATATGATTTACCAGCTATACAAGTTAATTATTGCTGTATAACAAACTACCCTAAAACTATAAAAAAGTGTTTATTATTGTCATAGATTGGTTGGACACATCTGATGATAAGTTTCAGGGTTGGCTGTTTGTAGCTGGGTTTACTTTTGGATTTGCTATCAGCTGGAAGTTTGAGTGGAGGTGGTGACTCTAGGACAGTCAGATTCAGGTTTAACTGGCTATCTGGCTGTTAGATGGAAAAGCTTAGCCTGGGCTTATTCACATAGTGGTGAATGGTGGGATCCAAGAGAACAAGTAGAAGAGTACAAGCTCTCTGAGGTCAAATCTTGGAACTGGCACACCATTACTTTTTCTACATTTTATTAAACAAAGCAAATTATAAGACCAGCCCATATAGAAAAGGTAAATAGATTCTAATTTCTGATGAAACTATTGGAAGAATAGCATTGCAAAGATGTGGATACAGCAGTGGGTGAAGATTTGAGGTAATTTTTGCAAATAGTATACCACAACGGTTTGCCAATAATTTCACAGACTGTGCTAGCTTTGTTGGTTTTTTTGTTTGTGTCTTTTTTTTAAAAAATTTATTAGACTAGTCTTGTGCCAAAATGAACTTAACATCTTGCCCTTATATACAGACTGTATATCAGAAGAGAACAGAAAACACTACTCTACAATCTATTCCAGATGACAGCTATTCCTCTCCTGCTGCTAGCCCCATTGCTGAAGTGTTCATATTTGATCTGCTCCATTTCACACACTTCCCTGAGAATCCAGAGGCCACACAGTTATTGTTGGCTACAAAGGCTGTAAGAGCATGAACTTTGTATTTAGAGAGACCTGGATGTGAAACCCAGCCACTGTCCCACTGAGTGAGCCTACACTGATAATTTATCCTCTCCGTTTCCTTATCTTGAAAAAATGAGTTTAATGGTCCGTACCTCATAGGTCTGTTGTGAGGATTTAGAGATTGTAAATAGCTCAAGGGAGTGCTATTATACAGTAGGTGCTTAATACTTATCAATTCATTCTACCCCCATGGCTTTCTTGAAATGATTTTTTTTCATTATAGGATATCTTGTCTCAAAAACAAAGCCCAGAACCGTTCACAAAGGAGTAAGCTTACGATTTTTAAGTGCAGAAATATTTGGCCTGCAGAGTAAAATAAAAGAGTAAACAAGTTTTTATATATTATTCTAAGGTTTATGATTTTCTTGAGGATATTTTCATGGATTTTTTCCCACCATATATATCCCCAAAGTGTATATTCTAAAGATGAATAATGAGAATAAAGAGGAAAATGCTGTCTTAGGTAGTATGTATTCTTTGTGGATATAAATTATATTAATAACTCAATCAAAATCAATGTATACTGGGATGACATTATTAATCTTTGATATATTTGGGGGTCACCTTTAATAAGGGGATATTGAGGTTATTAATACAAATGAAAAGGAAAAACATTAAAAAGTGGCATTGATTCATAGGACAGCAGAATATATTACTTGGTGCAAGGTAATTATTTAAATGGTCTCCACTTAAACTGATGAGGTTAGAACCTCCTCATTTCCACAGGTATGTCTCCTTAGCCAGGCTTTCCAAAACCCAGTAAGGGAGTGAAGAATTTATATTCCTTTCAGCAGAAATAATCCACGTGAAACATTCAATCTCAGTAATGAGATTTAAAGTCTAATTTCATTCCATGTGGGGGGGAGAAAAAGCAGATTGTTTTAAAGTCATAGAGAAATGCTTGTAGGAGCCTTTTCAAATATATGTCTTCTCTCATTTAAATTAATAGCGCCACATCCTGACTCCTCTAAAGAGACCCCAAAGGGAATGTGACTGGTAAACATCGATTCAAACAAGTTGTACAGCAGGCTGTACATTATGACCGCAACTCAAGTACCTGTAGCCACAGGAAATGATCCATAAATCCATGCCTGTTCACTTCCTGTCAGAACTACTCTTTGCAACACATTGCCCAATCCAACCAGGTAGCTATAGCCCTATAGTAACTCACTGACTCCTATGTTAAGGCCACAATCAGACTATTTCCTAGGACTGACTTTTGTTATCATAGGAACTCTTTGCAAATTTTCTGTCTGAGGTAACATCACTCTCTTTCAACTTTTCATTGTCACTGCTGACTCCCTTCTGCTTTCCTAACTGTTTGTCTCGTTTCTGATATCTCACCTTGCCTGGGTCTCTAATATCATGTATGGCCCAGTTCCATAAATTCTTATAAAGCTTGTTCCCCATGGCCTTGTCATCTATTTTGTCACTTGATTTCTCCTTCAACTCTGCCCAGACCACTGGGCTCTGGGTCTGAGATGTCTGAGATCAAGGCTGCTTGGGATCTTTCATTGCTCGCTTTTCCTGGACTTTTCCTGTCTCTCCAGCTATTCTCTCCCTGTGAACAACACTCTTGCACATGCCTGTTTTGACTAGTTATATTCATTTTTTTGTAGATCTAAAGGGAGTTGCTTATTTAATCACAAAATGTACATGTACTGTTTTGAGGGTTCTCAAATATGGTAGTCTGGTTTGTATATCCAAAGGTAGAGTAAACATTTATTTTATAAAAATAAAGAAATCATTTCAATTTCAGTACTTCATTTACATAACAAGGTCCAATATTGTATTGTAAATGGGAGAGTAAGTCCCCTAGTGGGGTCTTTAAGGATCACTCCAAAATGACTGTGGAAATTACACTAGAAGGGGCATGTGATATTGAATTATTTATTATCCTCACAGGTTCTAGAGAGGAAGGCATGGCATGCTCAGAGGGCCACACAAAGTCACCAAAAGCTCAAAGTTTGGTCATGGCAGGAAGTGAAAGAGCAGAGCAAGGATTCATGAGCAAATGTTTGGGTGGGGTAGCTGTGGCATGTGAGAAGCATTCTCACTGGGTAATTTGAGTGTAACTGGGTCAAAATGAAAAGGAGAGGAATAAAATGGGAAATCGTCAGGGGATTTATTGTTCATACATGTTGGAAATGAATGCCCAGAGATAGGCAATAACTAGGTAAAAGTTCAAAACAAGCAAGGTGGGTGCCAACACTCAGGGAGCCATTGAAACAACAAGTAATACCTTTACATTACAAATCCATAAGCCATTTAGCTTTCTTTCCCCTCTCTACCCTGGTTATTGTCATAATTATATTTTGAAATGCCATTCATTCTTTTATTTTAGAATAATTTTTTATTATAACCACTGCATACAACATATTAAAAGATATACATTGAAGACTGGAAACATTCTGAGCAAAAATCCTATTTTCTATACTGAAAATAGCATTGGTAACATTTTGCTATTTGCAAATGTCTCAGTAAAATAATGAAGTTGTTCCTGTCTCTTATGCTGGCATTAAGTAAGTCAATTTAAAATATTCAAACCCATAAAACAGACTCTGCCAGGACTGTTGTCTCTCACTTTAAAAGCAAAGCTGTTCCTTTAAAGACCTAAACACTTTTTGGAGATTTAACTGTGTTATAATTTCCATAGGAGACTGGCAGTGACCATTTCATTTCTCTAAGGAAATCAAAATGCTACATGAGTCTCCAGCTGTGCCTCACATATGCTTTTTTCTCCATGGCTTTTTATTTGCTGTTCCCCACACTTGAGCACCATTGTCCTAAATCGTAACATAGTTTTCTCCTTCACTTTCATTGATTGAGTTTTTTTTTTTTTTTAGTGTCACTTCAGAGAAGCTTTTGTTGATTACCTCACGGGTAGCAGCCCCTTTCCCTGGATTTGCCATTGCTACACATTACTATACTCACACACGCAAACACGCATACATGTGATGTTATTGCCTATACCCTACAACAGATTGTAAGCTCCAGTGGGGCAGAAAGTCTTACAAGGACTAAAAGACACCCAACAGGTTTGTCAGTAAACACACACACATACACACAATAACATAGAAAAGTCCTTTTTGAGGGTGGAATCCTTGATACTTTACAATAGCTGCAGTTAAGCTGGTGGCCAACTTCCTGAATAGATAATTAGGATTACTAGCCAAAACCTCCCTGCACAGGCAGCTAGGCAAAGATGTCAGAGCTATGCTAAGTCCTTAAATGACTTTTTAAGCCAATCAGAATGGTTTCCTACTAAAAAGGAATTCCCAATGAGTAGAGAGTGGTTAATATTTTATATTTAGATACAAAATCATCATCAATTTTTAAATTATTAATGGAAAAAAGTCCAAAGAAGTGGTTAAATACTGAAGGATGCAGCTAAATTTTAATGAGAGTAATTCCTGCAGCAAATTGTATACCCCACCATTATGTTTATACTTTATGACACAATAGCTATATTCCTTATTTTCTTCCAGGGCAGTTCCAATAGCAAATCTTTAAAAACATTTTTGAAACTGCACTTGCCTTCTGTGAACACTGTTCAAAGTTCTAATTTAGAAAATGATAGATGTTAATATAAGAAATGCTAACTATGAGGCATGCTTTACTAGAAGTCATTCTTAGAAATTGTTTTCAGATTTTTCTAATTGCCTCCAGCTCATTGAGTAAAACAGTAGAGAATCAAAAGTAAGAATTCTACCTAAATTCTATCTATTTGAAAAATTATCTAAATTTTATAACTCAGCTTATAGTACAAATATATAAATGTATATTATTCTACTCATATTTGCACATTAAAATAAGTAGAACCATGACTCATCAGAAAACATTTAAATCGGTCCTATACTTCAGAATTCAAATATGTCAATCCTTTCTGAATCTCCTGTATATACCCATGGAATACGAATTTACTTATGAGCTCTGTGTTCTTCACACTGACCTTGAACTAACTCTGGACAAATTCTATTTGAGAATAAATATATTAAGAAACTGTGAGAGAATAGACCTCCTTTGTTCTAGGTGAATTGTACATGTTATTTTAACTGTAGGTTTATTATCAGGCTGTAATTACTTAAATCTAAGATCTATATGTAAAGAGCTGTAGGTAGAGACATCCATGATATTGAGAACCTATGGAAGTAACTGTGGCTGGTGACCATAGGTGGTTTGAATCATTTGTGTAATAAGGGTGGCCTTCATCTCTCTTTTGCCAATGAAATCAGAATTGGAGGTCCTCAGAAACTTGGGGATGAGGTGAAAAATGGAGACAGTTTTGTCATAGCTTATAGGTTTTGAACAAATTTCTCCCTCAAAGTGTATGTGGAACATAACTCTTTGTGAAATAATCTTCCTCGTATTACCTGAGAACAGGGTATGACAATGTGTATCTTGTGAAACAATATCTTCATTTGGATGGAATATTGGGCTTGTTTGGAAAAAAAGTTGTCTTTGGTCAAATAAAGATAGAGAATCAGTTTAAACATAATTAAATAGGTTCCTTCATTGCAGGGCTTTTCAGAACTATAATTATGTTAGTGTTAATCTTGACTAGGCCACAGAATCCCATTACATAAAGCATCATTGGCAACTAATGTTCTAAAGAGCACAGTTTGCAAAGCTTTTACTTGGAACAACAGGAGAATAATGTTTTACCTCAAAGTAGGAGTAGACTTTAAAATAATGGTTAATCAAAGCCTTTCAGGAAAGCAAAATGGTACAAAGATAGATGGACAAATGATAGAATTACAGAGATTTACATTCAACATAGACATAAAGAATAAATATATATTCTCTCAAATGTGGTTCGGTATGCTGACTGTTAAAGGAGCACAAATCTAGATGTGTAGAAAGTAAGGCAAGACACAGAGTTATGAGAAGGTAAATCATTCATGCAGGTTTTCATTTAGCTATTAAGCAAATATTTGCTTAGCACCTAGTATGTGTAAGATGTTGCTTTAGTGCTATAAATACAGAGGGAAGCATGACAGACAGGGCCTATAACACCTAAATTCACTTAAAACAAATCTAAATAAAAATCAGGAATGACCAGCTAGTTATTTTTTAAAATATTTTTTGGACTAAATAATTCTTCAAGTGATTCTTGCTTTATTCACTATTTGTCATTTCTTTTAGTTACCAGCATTAAACCCTCTTAAAAATACAAAAGTTTGAATTTCTATTTTTCAGAATAGCCATTAGGGGAGAAATAGATATATCCTGTTTCCTATTGTTTAGCAGCCTGTCCGCATCTAGGCAGGGGTCAGAGATTCAAGTACAAAAGAAGAAAGTGGAAATTAGGAAAGAAAGGTAAAATGAGGAAAATATCTGGAGCTCATATGTATATATATGTAGATATATATTTTTTTCTTTTAAATAAAAGAAAGCTGCAAAATGAGGCTGATCTGGAACTGGCCCTGAGGAGGATAATTGAGAGCAGGAACCTAGCCTACCTCCAGGGGCACATGTTCCTTCTGTTTGTTATTAGATTAACTCTACAGAATACTAGAAAATTATCTAAGTCCAGAGCTTCTGAATCTAAGTGATGATTATATCATCACTAACCCTTTGCTGCCTTTCGAATGATTTTCAATCCCTTGGTGGTTTATAAAGTAGACATTGCAGCACCTAGCCCTCATAATATGAGCTGACAATACAAGAGAGAATACGTGGAAGATTATGTATTTTTTGTTTAATGTACCAAATGTCACCTGTCAGCAAAACATATGCCTGTAATCAGTTCAATAAGAAGTTAGTGAGGAGCTTTTGAGGAGGTTGAACCATACAGTTCTCTGCTTTCTCAAAACATGCATGTTAGAATCATAAAGAAACTAAAACTGTCATTTAAAGCCACTCAGTCAAAGCACAAATATCCTAATAAAACATGAGCAGAAATCAGTTTAGAATTCACACATTGTGTGTCACGTAGACAGAGTTTGATTTAAAAAGAAAATATTGTGGAAAACTTGGTTATGTGCACAATCTTCCAGAAACCTCTAAAGACGCTTAAGGATATTTAGATTTTTTGCAAAGGCCGTGGCCTATGTAGTGCCAGGGATTCAAACTGTGTGAAGGTCCATGTGTTAGTAAATGCATAGGATTTAATATCATGAAGCTCCACCTATGATGAGAAAAGAAAGTATGGTCTAAATATGCTTCCCTTTTCCTGTTATTTATAATTTGACCCTATCTATTTTCCTTCGTTATCAAGTATGCATATACAAATTTAGATTCAGACTTCAATAAGCTGAAAATTCAAGTCATTCATGTAAGGCATGTATAGGCTGACACTGACTTTTCTTTTGTCGCCCAATATTCACTACTACTTTGTGATGATATAAAAAAAATAAACAAAATCACTATATTTCACATATCCTCTTCATGTGTGGTCTTCCAATTGCTTCAGTTGCTCATCTACCCTAGTTTACATGATCCAAGGGCACTATAAATAATTTTAAATACTTATTTTCATTTTCTAAAAATATAAAACATTGAAATTGCAAAATATTAACAAAGGAAACAAAGTAAATTTTTTAAACGTAACAAAGATTTGTTTTTTCCTCCTATCGTCTGTTATAAATTTTTTTCCCTAAAAATGTGTTGTAGTAGGAAAAAAATAATAAAAGAACGTCAAACACAGTGATTCTAACTTCTTTGTGGAGAAATTACAATTCATTATATCATTGATGTTGGAAAAATACGGTTAGTAGACTAATCAAGCCAATCATGTTTTGTCATAGATATTTCCAGTAATAGATGGGGTTCCCATGTTAACAGCTCCCCCTATTATCACTTACTTCTGAATGCCCATAAGACAGGATGCATTTAGACCCAGTAGCTATATATTATAGCTGTGCATTTCTCTCCTTAATAGAGTTAATGACCTGAACACAGCGCAATGCCACAAAGCAGAGGCTGGTGGTATCCATCCCCTCACTCATTCATTTTATATTTACTGGAGCCTACTATGTGCCTTTGCACCATGCTAATCATAGTTTGGAAATATGTGGTGATGGTGAAATTGGATACTAAGATAAGTAGTTGGAGGAAACAACGTGAGATGAAAACAGATAAATTCAAACCAACAGTAAAAATATCAGTACAATTTCTGTTTTATGTGTATATGACTAGAAACACATCGTTCAAATTTTTTAGAGTTGTTTGTTAAAACAGTTTTTATTTGGAAGTAGACATGATATGGTTTCAATATCTAAGGGTTTAGCTTTATACTTATTACATGCTTTTACTTTTCTTTTAAACATTTAATGAAAAGAATAGTTTTCTAATGATCACAGAGACCTAAATTATTTTAGGGAATAGAGAGCTCTATATACTCATTAATTATACCATGTGATATCAGACATTTTAAAATTATTCCAGCTATTTGCCTAACAAAATTACCTATCAAATTTGAGTTCTTTTAAATTATTTGTATAATTTTAATTTTCAACTGTTGCCACTTCCCACTAACCTTGAGTGATTTCTTAACATGCCTCTTCTTCCCTCTGTTAACGTGTTGCTTCTTGGGCTGAAAGGCCAAACAGTCATACATATAAGAACTGTATATAAAATAAACAGTCCACAAGCAATATCCAGAAAGTACCCCTTGTGAAAAAGAATAGGCAATTTCATTCATTGACTGTGTGACATTAATATTTCTTAACCTACTTATATTTTCTTTATTGATTGGTGCTTAACTGCATTCATAAAGGAGATTTTCAGATTCATAAATTTCAAATAGGTGAGGTGTTGTACGATCTTTTACAGAAATAAAGGTGTTGTGTTTATTTATAAATGAACATAATCATTGCAGAGTAGCTATAAAGTGCTTATATAAGAAAGAGTGATCTTAGTTGTGTGCCTGTATGTGTGTAAATACATAATCTGTCAAGATATGTACCTATAGCTAATTTAATAAAACTCTATTCTAAAAAAGATTTTTTAAATATACAAGATGGACTCTCCAATGTTCTTTGCATACCATTTATAGATACTGTGATCTGACCTCAAATACATCTTTGCCATCTATCTCATCCCTTCATCATGCCTTTACCTTATAACAAAGTCACACCATTCAACCTCTCCCTGTTGCTTTCTTCCTTTTATTTGCTGCCATCTTGCCCGTGATCCCATTGTTCTCATTATCAGATGCATTTCTGTCATTAACAGGTATCATCTTCATCAGTTTAAACCTTACCCATCCTTCAAGATACAGCTCCAATGTCAGCTTCCCAATGAGCGAACGTCTTTATTCAGCATTAATATCACTCCCTTCTCTGTTACATAGCATTTTGTTTGTATTTTTAGTACCTGTCCAATATTTTAAATTTGTATCCATGCCTGTTTCTCCTGATGGGTAATAGAAATTTTAAGGTCAATGACCATATCTTGTTTATTTCTATATACATAATACTGCCAAGCAGTGTCTTTCCAAAAGTAGATAATAAATATTTTTAGGATTACATTGAAATGAGACAAACTGAATTAGCTCAAGGTTGCTACACGTTGTTTCTTTACTGTTCAGAACTCTTTGTTCTTGAATTGCAACATTTGTCTCAGTTTTTGCTGTACTTGAAAGCTGATATACCCTTAACTTACATCCATCTAAGTGGATTGGAGAGTGACATTTATTAATATTTGCATAGCTCCAAAGAAGTTCATGCTGTGCAATACACTCTACAAATTGGAAGTGCTATTTAAAAATAAAAGGATGTATAGTGCAGTAAAGTGCAGTAACTTGGCACAATCAATACAGCTCTTGAATTTTTCAATATAAAAATTTAAAGAAAGAAGCACCTGTTATACATTTCCTGAAACAATGGAACATAACTTTATTTGCAAATGGTGACATTATCTTGTTAAATGAAAAATCTAAGAACAGTTGCTAGGGATATTTTGTGCACTCACGGTGTCTATGGAAACTGAGCCTGCACAAAACTTGTAAGGGGGAATAAAGAGACACCTGGAAGAGTGCCCAGTGTCAGAAAGACAATGAGAATATAACTTTTCAAAAGTTAGAAAGAGCAAAAATAGAATAAAAAATACACTTACCTGGTGTCTTTGGGTACTAGCAGAAAGGTTTAATCCTGGGAAAAAATATAAAGAACAGAAAAAACAAAAACAATTTTTTAACCTTGCTTCAATTTACTAACATTACTAAAGTTTGAAAAGTAATGTGGCCATTGCTTCCTAGACACTCATAGAATTGACTCATGCTTGTGTAAGCCATGGAAGAATCTCCTCATGCTCTGAAACAGCATTTATATTTCAAAGATAAGGGAACATAATTTATTTTGTTTTTGAAATTTGAACCCTGGCACATCTAATGATTTTGGACTTCATTAATTAGAACAGAGTGCCATATCTTTGACTGGACATCTAGTAGCTCACTTTGCTGATATAAATGAATCTTTGTCTGAAAGAATGGCTGTCATTTAGAGAAAAAATAGATCTAACCCTTGTCCTTTTTAAACTAACAACTTCAGATGTTGTGTTTCCACAGAATTTCATCTGTCTCCAAACGATGATATGAATGCAATAAGACCTTTAAAATTAAAAAAAAAATCTATTAGCAGTTGGTTTGTATATAGTAAAGATTCTGAAATAATGCATTATTCAGTGCTTAATTTAATTTTGGAAAATGAGCATTTCTTATGGGTCAGGAATAAGTACTAGAAATAAATAGCAGAAATCCAGAAAGTACCAGAAATAAGTACCAGAGAGCCAGTGGTAAGTATAAATAGACACAATCCTTGCCTTCCTGGGACTTGCACATTAATGAGGAAGACAGATCTTCATCAAACTATGAGTAAAATATATGTTAAAGATAGTTCCTTTTAAAATGATAAATTAATATGTTTTTTATTTAAAAGAGGTAATTTAGAGATTATAAGTGTAAAAAAAATATACTTTGTGTTAATGTTTTAAAAACAATAATAATTACTTTTCCAATATGGAACAATTAGCAGATATTTAAAAATACTTTCCATGCTCAGTTTCTTTAGCTTTTTATGATATTTGAAAAATGAGCTCTACTCCTGATCAGAGAGATATTTATAGCTTTACATTTTGAGTAGCAATAATTATTGTTCTCAATCCGTTGAGTACTAAGTACTATATGTAGACTATATAATACTTTTTTATTTTCTGGTTTGCTAAGCAAGATCTTTAAATTCAAGAATTATTAAGAATAGATGGGTCTTTTTATAAACACTCAGCCAATTGAACAACTCAATTGACCAGAACATTGAGGGACAGTAAATAAGAAAGAAGAGGGAAAATGTTGCACAAAGTAGCCAAAATTGGAGAGAATAAGAATCAAAATCCCTAAAGGGCCAGTTGGGCCCTGCTGAAGTCCATTAGTTCAGGAAGAACTCCTGTAGTTCAAACCAATCAATCATTTCTCACTCAACCTCATAGGATCAAATTCCACCCTCAATTACATGCACCTAACTTTCCGCCCTCAATTACACACACCTAACTTTCACTCAAGTTGCAGGGAGTTAGACACACATTCAGGAGGGCAGGCTGTGGCCCTGCACGTTGAGTGGGGAGTAATTGATGGCTCTTTCCTGCTGTGCTTGGCTTGGTGAGCACAGCTAGCAGCAGAGGCCTGCAGGCCTAAGCAGAGAAGGAGGATGCTATAAAAAATCCACAGCCTTGAGCGCTGTATCAGAGTTGTGGCAGCCGTTCTTCATTTCAAGACTAAAGAAGGCCAGCTTCACTAAGCACTGAGATGTATGTATTTTCTTACATATTCTTTTCCTTAGTTTACTCCAGTTTCTCATCCTATCTCCATTCTGTTTTCTTCTCCTATAAGAAAGCGGTTCTTTTCTTTCTTTGCTCCCATTTCCCCATCAGTGTTTTCAGGCTTTTACAAATATTAAATGAGATAAAGTGCTTAGAACAATCTGGCACAGGATAAGAGTTCAATAATTGTTAGTTTAGTTGTGACAGTTATTTTGTATTATCATTGTTATTGTTAGAACTAATTTTCATTGATTTAAAGAGGTTTTAGATATATGCAGGAAAGACAATCCTTTAATTTTGATAAGATTTTACTTAGAAAGTTTCATCTTTTGTATATTTGTCTAAAACTGCTAATTTCACACCAAACTTATAATCACATACTGAATTTATCTGTGAAGAAAAGATGAATGATATTTCTGAGACATTATCCTTTTATGAGAAAAGTGATAGAAAAATCATTTAGCAACATTGAAAATATTCTCAAGAATGTCACTGGCAGACCCATAATACTTGACATAATAAAACTTGAGCTTCCTGAAGTAAATAAACATTGAATTGGTTTACTTTAAATAGTTAAAAAAATGGAGCTTGAGGAAAAATAGTATATTTTAATAACTGGACTTTAATTATAAGAGTTGTTAAGATAGAGCATAATTTAGGTTAATTTTTTGGATAGTATAAAGCTTGAAAGTATATAGCAAAAACTATTGTAACTTTAAGCAATATATAATATTTCAAATAATATATATGTAAATATGTGTGTTAAGTATACTGTGTACTAAAATTATATATTTTAACATTCTGACTGCTAGATGGCTTATTGTGCTATACCAGCACACTAAGGAATATGAAAACTGTAATATATACGTTTAATAATAAACTAAAATATTTTAACAAAACACAACATATTTAAAAATATTAAAATTTTGAGCATGCATTATAAAAGCAGCTCTATGAATTCCTAGGTACTTCCATTACTCAAATGACAATTTGTTATACATAGTTTTCTCTTCAGGTTCCATGTGCAAAAACTCTGGTGTTTGTTGCCCTTTGGATCAGTTTTCACAGTTTCTCAGAAGTTCCCGGAGTAAGCTGATTGTGGATTCACCTGAGAACCTCAATGAAAACTTTCAACATTTTCACAACGAGGTCTTGAATGGCTGCTATAAGCCCAGCATTCCTCAGAGTCTATCCTTACATACTACTTGGCCCGTCTTCCGGGCAGGTAGAATAAACCTGCTCTTTGATCTCCCAGGTTTTCTGAGTTCTGTGTAGTCCATGTTCCAATAACATATGAGGGGACTATTTTAACTAGAGTCTCCTCTACCACATTTTTTCAAGAAGAAAAAGAATCACGCTCCTTACTTGTTTTTGCTATTTTTCAGTCATCCGTTAACAACTATCTCTTTCCATGTATGTATACTACCAGATCTTGCTTTACTTTTACTTGAAAGACATTTTACTGTCCAGTTAATTCAAACTCCTTCTTTTATGTCATTGTCCACAATGCTTAGAAATGGGTTCTTTTTCAATGTTTGCTCTAAAACCTTTGTTGATTAGTTTTTTTAATAAGGCACCTATAGTCAAAGGTTACATTGAGAGGTAGTAAAATTAGAGATCAAAAGAATGGGCACTGGAGACAGATTGCCTTGGATTTTCATGCTGCAATTCTCTAGCTGATTACTTAACCTCTCTCTTTCAAGTTGCTTATCTGTCAAGTGAAGAAAATAATAATTCCTCATAGGATTATGAACAATATGCTAACATGCTAATAGTTTTAATCTGCTAGTTAATATTAACACATCTAAAGAACAATACACAAAGTTAGTATTCGATAAAAGTAAACATAAATAGAGGATCAGGGTTTCATTAAAAACCTACTGATGAAACTGAAATAAATATCCAATTAATATAGAGTGGTCTTTTTAAAACATTGCGTGCTCTATAAAAACACTAATTTTACAGGATGTTAACTAACATTATGTGAAAAAGTGTTCTATCATTAGATAAATTATAAAACTCAGGTTTAAAAAAGATAATTTTTTTGGGCTTCCCTGGTGGCGCACTGGTTGGGGGTCCGCCTGCTGATGAAGGGGACACGGGTTTGTGTCCCAGTCCAGGAAGATCCCACATGCCGCAGAGAGGCTGGGCCCGTGAGCCATGGCCGCTGAGCCTGTGCGTCCGGATCCTGTGCTCCGCAACGGGAGAGGCCACAACAGTGAGAGGCCTGCGTACCGCAGAAAAAAAAAAAAGATAAATTTTTTAATGCAGGATTTCACAGACCTGCATGTTGATTTCCCAAAGATATATAACTTATGTAATGTTTCTGAAACAAATTCTATTTTGAAACTCTTGCTGTTTGTGGAGCATCTCACAGTGTGTTGTTCTAGAAGATGCAAGTTTGGAAAGGCAATTTATATGAAAAAATTCCTCTTTTATCACTAAAGAAAAGATAACAGAGGAATGGTTGGTTAAAAGAAAGATAGGTAGCAGGTAAAGTATATAATAGAGTGAGTTGTGATTCCAATTTAATGGGATTGTGCTTTGTAGATTTAGTTATTTTTATTTATAGTTCAAAGAAGTAGAAACTTATAATTACATTTATAATTCTTAGCTTAAGAATATTCTATGACAGAACTAACTGTATTTTCCCATTAGTGAAGCATACTCTACAGATTGTTTTATTGATTCTCCTTCAGCTAATGAATGCAGTAAAAAAAGATATTCTGCGTAACCAGCTCATAGATGTGTGAAAGGGAAGTCTGGTAAGAGCTGACTACTTACAACTCAGAACGTAAGTAGAGGTTATAGGAAGATACCTAAAATCTTGCAACTTTATTCAGATGTGAGAAGAGCTTATTGTGTATCTTGTGAGTTATTATTTGTTCTTCTGAATTTGCCTAATATTGTAAACTGAATAATGGCCCCCAAAATGGCCATATTTCAATCCCCAGAACCTGTGAGTATTTTATGTTATATAACAGAAAGGAACTTTGCAGATGTGGAAAAATTAAGGATCATGAAATGGGGATCTTATCTTAGATTATAGAGGTGAGAACAATGGATTCACAAAGAATATCAAAGCATGATATTGTTTAACTTTTGAGATTTATGTAGAATAGAGCTCGTCTTAGCCATTAAAGTTAAATGAATATCCCTCCTAAAACTGTTTAAAAATCAGAAGCAAGAAAGAAAAAAAAAACAAGGAATGATAAAATTGTCACCTCTTCCTTGCCTTCACCTTATGATTCTGTTATAAAAAGCCAGTGGAATAAGGATAAACTTGCACCTGTGAATCTTTCAACAGCAAATCTAAAATGGACTAATTAGAATTTGGAGTAGGGCCCATGACTTATTCATCTTTATATCCCTTCCATAATCCACTGCACATAGTAGAAGGTCGAGAGTATCTTGTTAAATGAATAAATTAAAACTGACTCAGGTATATTCGTAGTGAAATGTATTTACTACCAATTACATTACACTCAGATTACAGGTAAAAAGGTGACTTTGCCTACAAAGAAAAATGGACAAAGGCTGTATCCCTCTTTCCTAAGCAATAAGTCTGTGGCTAATGTAACCTTGAAGTTTCATACCTGATTTATTCATCTTCTTAGATTTGCTCTTAGCTCTGTATGTCTCTGACCCTTCCCTCCACACCTGGGCCCAGATGAAGCATTGTGTTTTGAGACATCTCAGGGCTCAAAAAGAGTACAACTAGAAGGGATTGTGTAGGAATTCATGTATCTTGAGATTATATTTGACCAAGGAGAGACAGGAGATGGCACATACTTAAATTCCTTGCCCTTCCTATTTGGAGATGTCCCAGGTGAATAAGCATTCAGTCTAGTTTATTTAGTGAAGTTTTGGCGCTGCTGTAATGTACCACTTTGTATTTTTTCCCCCTCCCCAGGTTCACTCTCTTTTTTCTCTTACCCTAATTTTCCTGGGATTCTACTCCTCATAGTAGAGTTGGCAATTGACATTTGCCTCAGGCTGTTTTCTAGGTATCTTTTTTTTTTTTTTTGCGGTACGCGGGGCTCTCACTGCTGTGGCCTCTCCCGTTGAGGAGCACAGGCTCCGGACGCGCAGGCTCAGTGACCATGGCTCACGGGCCTAGCCGCTTCACGGCATGTGGGATCTTCCCGGACCGGGGCACGAACCCGTGTACCCTGCATCGGCAGGCGGACTCTCAACCACTGCGCCACCAGGGAAGCCCTCTAGGTATCTTTGACTAAGATGGTTTTCATCCTTAGGGGCCAGGGCATGGGAAATGACAACTCAGTTCTGCAAAATCAATGGAAATTGCAAACTAGAAACCTCTCTCACAAAATAAATTGGCATGAAACGATATACATTAACTTTCCACTTGAACCTAAAGATCAGATATAGTGGGACCTGAAATTTACATAGACCTGGAAGACCTCCTAATCAGAAATGAAGTTTTATCAAAGAGTTAGACTTCACAAATTATAGGATAATTTGTTCCCAAGTATTTAAGCCACATATAGTGATTTTGAACTTAACTTTGAAGAACAGGAGTAATGAAATAATAAGTGGGTTTTTTTCCCTACAAAATTAGGGGAGCTTTTCCTTAGACAATACATGCCTGAGGGAAATTCCTAATTTTCCTTCAGAGTCTATAACAAAATTTTACTTCAATCATGTGCTCTTTTGAGTTCAGCTCAGGCTGTTATCCACTTGAATTTGAGAACTTCATGAAACCTGATGCATAGAATTTTCAATCTGATGAGAATATTCTGGACATTGTTCCTAATTGTATTGTGCCACTTTTTGAGTTAGAAAACAGATACCTAATAAGCAAAAAAAGCAAGTATTCCTAAACCTAAAGTCACCTTATAATTACAAAACAGATAATAGGTCAAGAAGACTGGGCATAAATGAATGCTATCCCAGAAAAATGATTTATTCAGGGTAAACTGGTATGATTGCCCCACCCCTTCAAGGCCAGCTTACACAGTTGTATAGGAACCTGTGTAAGAAGGGTCCCCCTCTTGGTTCAGTGCACATCTGCTTCCCTCTTGAAATCCTTAATGCTTTTGGTAAAAGTGGCCCTGCATTTTCATTTTCAGTTTGACCCCACAAATTATGTAGGCATCCTGTACAACTTACAAACTTGATGATGGATTCAGCTCCATTCTTTAGCATGTATTTAATTCCTAGAGTTTAGAGGGCAAGGCTTATAGGTAAGTAAATAATTCTAATAGTCCTGAGATTTATATAAAAATAATCTTAAACCTATCTCCTTTCTGAATTTTGACTTGTTCCTGGCCTGGGTTCCCCAGGAGCAGGTCACTGCCTAGAAGCTCAGGGACTGGATACCCTGCCTCTTGGTATTTGGCTCCTGTCATTTTTATGTCCCCAGGAGACTCATCATTTGTATTACCTTTTGCCCCCAAATGTCTGGATCATGAACTCTTCTCTAGGATTTTTATATAAAAGAAACAGAGGTTCTTCACATTGCCTCAAGACCAAAGGAAGATTAATTTTAAGGTACGTAAGGTTTCAATCTATACATTCTAGGGATGACCTAGTTTCTCTGTGAGTCTCTTACTCTTTTGAAAGCCACATAGTCTCCTTTCTTGTATATCTGGATATGTGAAAATGAGTGTTCTCTTATTATGAATTCCTTATGGGATCTCATGGCTATTCTGCTTATCTCTTTTCAGTTATAGCATACCCTGAAAGCTGTATTATTAATTTGGTATACCTTAATTTAGATATCAAAGAGGGAACTTGTCTGGCCTATCCTTCTAAGGCAGGCCATGTCAAATTAACTTTCCATTCAGTGGGTTGTCAGCCCATGAGTCCAGGACATGTCCCGGGTAACATCAGGGCTAATTAGTAAGTCCCAGGAAAAAAATCATGTAGTATACAACATGACTGCCTACTAAGAACTATGATTTCTATCAGAACTGGTGCATGGTAACAAATGTACTTGAGACAAAAGTTAAAAATTCTGACCCAGAATATGATTCCCAAAGTCTACATGGTAGTAGATAGAATGCTAGTCTGTGGCTTAACAGGATCTTCCTTTGTGCCAATTATGAGATATGCGATGTTCTTGGTCTACTTTTCAACAGTCGTTATAATTTTTCATGCTGAGCACCCATTGCTTGAATTCCCATCAGTTATTTACTTCTTGGATATCTTTGAAACAGCCATATTCTCTTTCTGGGCTAATCTTTTTCTAACTATTGTCTGGACATGCTCTGACCCTCTCTTCTGCTGATCAGGTCCCACATATGATGCATTTCTTTTTAGGTTATTAAAAATGTTCATCTACAATTTAAAAAAAAGTCTTTCAGAAGTACTTTCTCCAGGCAGTATAAAATGATTTGAGAATAAAATAACTATGTTTTGCATTGACTTTTGGTTATTTCATTTACATCCAAAACATCCCAGCAAGTTAGCTAAGAAAGGGCAAATTAGGGTTCTTCTTTTATTTTTAAAAAATATTTTAACTTTTATTTTTCTAACAATTTTAATGAAATGTTGTATTTTGAGTTTTGGCCTTATAATTCCCTACTGTTTGCCCTATATAAGGAGGTATCAAATTGAAGTTCAAGGTGCAAAAAATTTCTATCATTGTGTAATTTTGTGGTCTTAGAATATAATTTAATGTCTACTATTTGTAGGTTATGTGTCTTCTATCTTTCTCTATTATTTAGAGACAAGCTTAGTTTATAAATAATCTTAGTTTATGAATAATCTTAGTTTGACATCATTTACCTACAAGAGAATGCAAAGAAGTATCAGGTTTAGATATCACTAATAAGTAAAAAGTATTTTTTTTAGTGTTCTGGTACTGTGAGAATATTTTCTGAGAAAAATACATTAAAGTAAATCACTATTAATTAAAATAGTATGTACCCTAAAATATGTGTGTATACTTTTTGAATATGAAAGTCAAGAAGTATATGTACAAAGATTTTATAAAGGAAAAGAGCACACTTTTACAGAAAATATGATTAAACATACTGTTCTTACATAATATTTGAAGATTATCTTATTAAGACAAAAATAACTTTACAGTAGCAAATTATTGCAGAAGCAAGAGACAGAGATACAAATGAGCTGAAAAAGAAAAAAAAAAAACTTTCAAGGAACGTAAAAGTAACAAGTCCGTTTTCTGTGTCTAAATGCTGTGTTGTGTTTTTTTGTCTGTTTTGCCTCTTTTTAAGAAAAAGCATCTTGGCTCCTTTCCTCAATTTCTAGCATTTGGTCATTTAGATAAAGGCACAGATGCTCACTTGCTTAAGTAATTTTATTCAAATGATTTTTATTGCCTAAAAATGATCTCACTGTTGGAGATTGCCTATGGTTTAGAGCGCAAGGCATTTAAATGATAAGGTAGTAGCTTCCAACTTGAATCTTGCCTGAAGAGAATAACAGGCAATGTTTAGCTTCATTACCTTTTAGAGGTTTAATGTATAATATTTATTAGTGTTGCTACTCTCTCAACGTCCATAACAATTCTTCTGTCCCATTTAGTAGCTGTTTGTGGTAAAATGCTCCTGCATACCTGTGATTTGATAAGATTTCTACCATTTATCATCCACAGTAGTGAAAGAAGGTCTTTGTATACTCTCCTGAAATTTCACTCTATCATATCATAGGATGGATATATGTGTTACAATGTGTGTGTATATACATACAAATAGATGCATATATATAATGTATACATATGCACACTGTTCTGTTGACTTTGAGAAGTTTTAAAAAAATAGCAAGACATTATCCTTTTATATATAGGAGTTAATTCAGTATAATCAATAAACAGTATTAGGCAATATCAAAATCACTGAATGAAACACTGAACTTATTTTAAGATTACATTTGCAAAGCAGAGTAGTGTATTGACAATCACACAGCACTAGGAGTAAGAACTGGGTTCTAGTCTCTATTCAATTATTTGTAGCCTCTCAGACTTGATAAAGTCACTAAATTTATCCAAACCTCAGTTTCCTTACCTATGAAATGGGATAAGAAAATATTTTCAGAGCTAAAAAATTTTGTCTGCTATGTGTCTATAGCAGGGTGCTCAGAATCTTGAAGAAGCTCAATAAATATTTGTTTATCAGACAGAATAAAGCAAGTGATTGTATCAGATGATTCTTTTAAGGACTATTCTGGCTCAAAGAACAGTAAATTATTTATGATGTCATTTTTCTTTTTTTGAAAGAAAGTGGCAGAGAACTGTAAACATATATGACAAAAGGAAGACACTTTTACAAGTATTAGTCTTTTGTGTCTAATGGCTTAGCCACTTTCTAAGGACTGAGGCTTCTGGATTCATTTTGAAGTAGTTTGTAGTAAATAGAGATATTTCTTTTTGGATATCTAAGTCCACCAATTGTGAACTGTGGACATTTGAATAAAATGAACCTGTGGTAAAACACCTTGAGAAAAATATATCATAAATGATCTGCACAGTGAATGCTGCATTCTAATAATATCACATATGCTTTTTTTTTTACTACACAAACTGAAGCTCCCTCTAATGGGTCTGAAGAGCTGAAATTCTACTATCACTCTCTTTGCTTTTGGCCTTCTTAGATTTCCTCATAATGTGGAAACATATGAAGGGCTGAAAAGAAGCCAGTCCTGAGGACTTAAATGGGGATCCTCTGAAGTCTGTTCAGTGGGCTCTACTGGTCTTCTCGAGGCTGCAATGATCTCACCACTGATGCTCAGAGGAGTTGACCTGAGGGGTTGTACAGATCTGCTGAGTCTCTTTATATATCTGATTCCTTGGTTAAGCTCTTCCCACGGTGTCCCTCTCCTATTCACATTTCTGTGCTCTTTTAGCTCCTTTTAATCCCGTGTACATGTCTACAAGATGCTGGTGGTCCTAGGGATGCTGTCCATGTGGTTTCTGCATTAGTCTTTTACCCAAAAGCATTTTTACCTTTCCAGCAAGGAGACTGACCTCTAAACTTGGAACAGCATCACTTCTCTTTTACCTTCCCAAATATATCCAAGGTAACTTTCTTGCTATTTGCTTGTGGTAATGGTAAAACATTCAAACAGTAACAACAGAAGTTAAATCTTCAGTAGGGCATCTTGCTATAAATATTTTCAAAATTGACAGAATAAATACAAACTTACTGATATAAATATATTTATATGAAACAGGAAATAAATTAGTGTTTAAAGAATATTTTGGGGTATGTCCATTACACAGCTTGAAAACACTTCCCTCTCTAAATTTCAGGATATTTATATTACAGTACTTGTTTAGTGTATTCTTCTTTCATAAATTAAAAAGATCTTGAGGACACGGACCATATTTGCTCTGATAACTGCTATATATTCAGCAGCTTTCTGGAACAAAATAGATTCCCATACACATACTACATTTAACAGAAAAATAAAGATTGATCCACTTAGAGTTTAATTCAAGCTTCCTTTTTATGTACCACCTTTACTAAACTTATGTGTTTTTTCTGTCTGTGGAAACACTCTATCAAACAAAGGTTTCCAAATTATATCTAGAATTTATTATTTTTCACCTAAAACTTATCCCCATTTCTTCCACTTCTTAGCAATCTGTCTAAAATATGTTTCCTCTGTAATCTTCAATGCAGTTAACTCTCTTACTATGCTGAGTAGGTCAACACTGAAAATTATTCTTGGCCTCTATTTCTATTTATGTACACATGCATACACATGCACACATCAGAAATAAGTTCTTGAGTTTCCTCCTTTATGTAAGATGTAAGAAAGATTGCTTAACTTAAAACACATTAAGAAGCAGCATTCACTTAAAGCATTAACTATGCTCTAGATATGTATGCATTTTTTCTCACTGTATATTCACAAAATCCTACGTAATTATACTATTATTAACCACATTTTACAGATGAGGACACAGAGGCTTAATGTGATTAAGTTATGAGCAAATTCTCAGAGCTATTGGCAGCTCAATATTTTTTCAGAAATATTTCTGATTCTAGAATCTATACTCACAACCTGTACACCACTCTGCAGTTGGTCCTATGCTCCTTCTATTTTTATTAGATTTCATCTTTCAAAAGGAAAATCAAAAGTTTCTGTTTTTGCTTTAACTGAAGAAAAATTTTTCTTCACTTTTATTTTTTAGAATACCATCTATATCAAGCAAAGCAACATAATTACCTGTTGGGTGAGTACATCTTCTTTCTTATTAGCCTGAAAGTATAAGCTAGTAAGAGTATTTGAGTTGTGAAGTTATCTTTCCAAGGACAAAATGAGTAAGAGGAGATTATAGATCTACTACCATTTCCGCAATTAATTTTTTAATTTTGGACATGGACTAAGCCTTTGAAATTATTTAATTCACAGATTCCATATGTCTAAATATCCAAAATGAAGATACTATGTTAGATTACCTCCCAGTATCTTTTCAGCCCAAATATGTGTGTTTTAACATGTTTTCATGAAGGATTTCACACAAACTACTTGTTTAGTTAAGAACCAGCAGCCTCACCAAACTGATTCAAATTATTTTTTGCCAAATATTTATTTACTATAGTGCCAATACAGGCTAGGAATCAGATACTTGATTTAATTGTGTATTTTCTTTGATCTATAATGCTTCTTTTTATTGAGTTCTAACCTTGTGATTATACCTACTTTATTGAGGAGACAACTACGTACATTAAAAATTCTAAAATAATTTATGTGTAATTGGTTCAAGATATGCTTAAATATTAAGGTTCAAGATTTGCAAAACAGCATAGAGCTAAGGAATAACTAATGTTTATTAGCAACTTTTTATTAGAAAAATAGTGTTTAGAAATATGTTTTTGAAAGTTCAGGAATTCAGGGTATTTCTCAAATATTTTTTCACAATGATATTAAGAATTTTAGTATAAGAACATATACTAATACATACTATTTGCTGGAAATTATACTTACACAGAGGAAACCATTGCATATTGTCAATGCAAATAATCAACAAGCAATCTATACTAGGACTAGAAAAGAGTTGTATTCAAACCAAACTGAGAACTATAGCCCAGGAGACATGGAATCAAGAAGCATTTGAATTGTGTTCTATCCGGTTGCAAAATGGGGGAGGCAAAAACCACAAAGTTATATAATTTGTTTGTCAAGAATTAAGACTGGAGCTGGCAAGAATTTAAGGATGCTTGCTAAGCAAGGATTGGTTGGAGTCTAAAACTGTTGCATAATTACAACGGGAGAGCTTGAGACCATAAGGTTACAGCTGGCAGCTTCTAGCAGATATTGTTTGGAAATTCGGTTGGGAGAGTCCTTGATTGATACAGTCTAGAAAATTCAACTTCTCAGTGATGCAGATATGTGTCTGAAACCATAACCAAAATGGCCACTGGGCTCCATTTTGGATGCATGAACCACAGTTTTACAACTTGTCAGAACAAAGAACAAATATCAAACATGACAGGAGTACGTTCCTTTAAGGTTTCAGAAGAGATAGATTAGCATATACACAGTGAGTCAGCATGACCTTAGTGTCTGGGAAGGGAACCTCATGTTCGAAGGAGTACTACCACTGACACCATAGGAAAGGGGGGCACTTATCCCTATCTTCAATGTGGACATTCCACAAAATCTGGTAAAAACATTTTTTTTTTTTAATGGTTAAAGATGTGCAATACCTGTTTGACAGGCCATAAGACAGGCTATTCTAGTTAGCATGAAATTCAAGCCAAAGCAGATACAAGCCAGAATGACTTCCCTGTACCTCAATGTGTGAAAATTTCTTCCATCAATATTTTAGAATGTTTGTATTATAGAATGATAAATAAATGGTATAATAGAAGAATGAAAACAAATGGTTTGTATAAGACTATTAGGAGAAAACATGTTTGCATGTGTGCATGATCATACATTTTGTTTTACATTTTACTGTGTTTAAGCTAGAAGCAGTTGATGTGAATGTAGAGTGTATATAAAGGTTCTGACCAAACAAATAAGCCTGAATCCCACCTATTTTAGACATGCTTTTTAATTAATTTGACCCATTTTTATTTATGTTTCTGTGGTAGGCTTTGGAAAGGTAAGATGTGAACAAAGCTGTTCCCAGCCAAATAGATTTATTTGGCACTTACAGTATATAGTGTCTCCACTAAATCTTTGCATTTTCTCAACTAAACCAATCAATGAGGAGATTATAATTATTAATCCCAAGTTTATAGATAATAAAACCAGAGCGCATATCTAAAATATAGAAGAACTCTTAAAATTCAAAAAAAAAGTGGGAAAAAAGTTAAGATGGGCAAAAGACCTGAATTTATAAATCACCATGAACATATAAAAATAAATAAATAAACATATTAAAATACTCAGCATCAAAAAAAAATACTCAGCATCATTTATGATTAGGGAACTGCAAATTAAAGCACAATGAGATACTACTACATGCATATTAGAATGGCTAAAATCCAAAGCAGAACAACAACAACAACAAACTAACAATACCAATTGCCAGTGTGATTGTGGAACAATAGAAACTCTCACTAATAGTGGGAATTAAGCCTGGTACATCCACTTAAGTAAAAAAATATAAAGCTAAACATAATTGTACCATAGGATCAAGCAACCACACTCCTAGGTAGTACCAAACTTACTTAAAAATTGATAGGCACAGAAAAACCTGCACATGAGTAGCTATAGCAATTTTATTCAAAACCATCAAAAACTGGAAGGAACCAAGATATCCCTCAATGTGAATAGACAAACAAACTGTGCTGCATCCATACAATTAAATAATATTTAGTGATAAAAACAAATGACCTGGGCTTCCCTGGTGGCGCAGTAGTTGAGAGTCCGCCTGCCGATGCAGGGGACACGGGTTCGTGCCTGGGTCCCGGAGGATCCCACATGCTGCGGAGCGGCTGCGCCCGTGAGCCATGGCCGCTGAGCCTGCGCGTCCGGAGCCTGTGCTCTGTGGCGGGGGGAGACCACAGCAGTGAGAGGTCTGCATACAGAAAAAAAAAAAAAAAAGCTATAAAACTACACCGAAAACTGGATGCAATTTAAATGTATATTGCCAAATGAAAGAAGCCAGTCTGAAAAGGCAACACGCTGTTTATATAAAATTTTGCAAAAGGCATAGCTATATAAATAGTAAAAATATCAGTGGCTGAGGAGAATGAGGAAAGGGGGTTGAACAAGTGAAGAAAAGGGATTTTTGAGAACAATAAAACTATTCTGTATAATAATTTAGTGATGGATACATGACACTCCATATTTGTCAAAACTCGGAAATTTATAGCACAAAGAGTAAATCTTAATGTATACATTTTTTTTAAATTAGAAGGACAGATGATTTTACTGGTGAATTCTACCAAATATTTAATGAAGAATTATCTTAATCCTTTTTACACTCTTCTAAGAAATAGAAGAGAATAGACACATCCTAACCTATTTCAAAAGTCAGTATTACCATAATACCTATATTAGATAAGGACATTACAATTAGAGAAACTAGAGACCAGTATCCCCTATTAATGTAAAAGTAAGAATTCCCAACAGATCAATACAAATCAGCAACATAAATCCTGCAGCATATGAAAAGGTTTACACACCTTGACTAATATTTACCCAGGGAATGTAAGGTTGATTCAGTATAAGAAAATGAATCACTGAAATACAACATATTAGTAGAATGAAGGGAAAAAAACCATGATTATCTCAATAGATACAGATACAAAATTTTGACAAAATCCAAACCCTTTAATGATAAAAACACTAAAAAAAAAGAAAAGAAAAGAAACTGGAATGGAATTTCCTCAATGCTAAGTCATACTTACTGGTGAAAAACTGAAAGCTTTCCCCTGAAGATCAGAAACAAGACAAGGCTGAGTACTCTTAGCATCTCTTTTCAACAATGTACTATAGGTTTTAACAGGACAGTTAGGCAAGGAAAAGAAATAAAAGGTACCTGGATTGTAAAGGAAGAAGTAAAATTATACCTTTTGCAGGTGGCATGGTCTTATATATAGGAACTTCCCCAAATTCATAAAAATCTATTAGAACTAACAAACAAGTTCAGCAAAATTGCAGGACACAAGCTCAATAATAAAATGCTACATTTTGATACACTTGCAATAAACAATCTGAAAATGAAATTATGAAAATTCCACTTGCATTAGCATTAAAAAGAATAAAATACTTAGGAATAAATTTAACACAAGTGCAATACTTATATAGTGAAAACTAAAACAAAATATTGTTAAAATAAATACCAACAAAATAAATTTTTAAAAATCCCTTGATTATGGATTAGAAGGCACAATGTAATTAAGAGAGCAATACTCCAAATATTGATCTATAGATTTAATGCAATCCTACTCAGAATTCCAGCTACCTGCTTTTAATTTTCCCCGGAAATAGAAAAGCTGATCCTGAAAATTCAAGGAACCCAGGTTCACAAAAATAAATTTTGCAGAACAAAGTTGGAGGACTCGTACTTTTCAATTTCAAAACTTAACAACAAACTAGAGTAATCAAGATAGCATGGTACCAGCATAAGGTTAGACAAAAAAAATCAATGAAATAGAATTGAGATTCCAGAGATAAACCTGTGGTCAGTTGATTTCAACAAAGGTGCCAAAAGCATTCAATAAAGATAGTATAGTCTTTTCAACGTATGTTTCTAGGACATCTGGATATCAGCATGCAATACAATGAATTTGGATCCCTACCTCACACTATATACAAACATTAACTTAAAGTTGATCAAAAAACCACAAACATTGCTAAAACTATAAAACTCTCAGGAGAAAATATACCTGTCAATCTTGGTGATCTTAATTGGTTGATGGTTTCTTAGATATGACATCAAAAGCATAAGCAACAACATAAAAGTAGATAAATTGGACTTCATTGAAATTAAAAGCTTTTGTGCATCAAAGTGCATTATTAAGAAAGTCAAAAGACAAATCTATATCTGATAAGGGCCTAGTTGCCAGAATATATAAACACCTCTTACATCTCAAAATGAAAAGGCAAATAACGCACTTAAAAATAGGCAAAAGATTTAGAAAGGTATTTCTATAAAAAAGATATACAAATGGTCAGTAAACATTTAACCATTAGCAAAATGCAAATCAAAATTACAGTGAGATACCCTTTTATACCCATTAGGATGGCTATAGTCAAATAAATGGAAAATGACAAATGTGGATGAGCATGTAGGAAAATTGAAACTCTGACCTATAGCTGATAGAAATGTAAAATGGTGCAGCTTCCATAGAAAACAATTTGGCAATTCCTCAAAAAGTTAAACATAGAGTTGTCCTATGACTCAGAAATTCTACTCTAAGGTATATACCCAAGAGAATTCAAAATATGCCCATATAAAAACTTGTACACAGATGTTTACAGCAGCATGATTTATAATAGCTCAAAAATAGAAAGAATGCAAATGCTCATCAACTGATGAATAATAAGTAACTCATGGTATCAGTACAATGGAATAAATGCACTTAATGAAATAAAAAGCAATGAAGTACTAATACATGTCATAATATGGATGAACCTAGAAAACATTATCCTAAGTGAAAAAAGCTAGTCACAAAAGTCGACATATTGAATAATTCAATTTATATAAAATATCCAGAATAGACAAAGTCCATTGAGACAGAAAGTAGATTAGTTGTGGCCTGGGGATAGGCATAGGGCAGAATGGAGAGTGACTGCTATTGATACAGATCTGGGTTTTTTTGTAGTGTTAATAAAATATTCTGGAATTAGATAAAGGTGATGGTTTCACAATCTGTAATATATACTAAAAATTTTTATGGTTTGTGAATTATATCTCAGTTAAAAGAAGTAATTTGTCATTTTTATGTTATATCAACTCTTGATAAAGAGTGTCACTAACATGCTTTCCACGGTTAAAATAAAATTTGATCTCACCAAATTAGAAGCATTTTCCAGAACAACATAGTGTTTCCAGATTACAAACTTATGCTGATCTAAAAATGTATATATGAAAGATTTATTACACTGCAATGTGTCTTAATGGTACATATACTTAGTACTTTGGGTTTGAGTGATCCTGAAGAATGTTGTATCTCTTTACTTTGATTGAATATGAATGACTTTCTTTTTTTTTATTTTTTTGTGGTACACAGGCCTCTCACTGCCGTGGCCTCTCCCGTTATGGAGCACAGGCTCCGGATGCGCAGGCCCAGCGGCCATGACTCACGGGCCCAGCCGCTCTGCGGCACGCGGGACCCCCCCCGGACCGGGGCACGAACCCGTGTCCCCTGCATCGGCAGGCGGACTCTCTACCTCTGTGCCACCAGGAAAGCCCTGAATGTTCACATTTATTTTTTGAAAAAGTTAAAGAAGTTTATAAATTTGGAAAGAATGTATTGTACTTTCTCTACCCCGTGCACTGTTTGTTGAATGTGCTCAATAAATGATCACAACAGCAGTATCATAAAATAATGTATAATAGAAGTGTCTTACACATTTTCTAGCACAAAAGTTACTGTATATAATGAGAAATAGATATAATGCTCAGTCCAAAAACTCCAGTATTTAATTAACTATAATTATTATTTAATTATAATTAATTAAATTTTTTCTTGATTTTCAATTACAATTTAATTCCCATACTTCTCCAAGAGTGGTGTCATTTTTATCATAGTCCATTCTCTGTGTTCACTTGCACAGATTCTCGTTTCCCTGAGAGTTCAATTCAAGTTCAGGAAGGTTTACATCATGCTGAGGAGTTAGGTATGAATATCTGGTTCTTAATGTCACCCAGCTGTTACTAGAATGCAATTTCTGCAAAGGCAGAGATTTTGAGTGCTTTGATCACTGCTGCTATGTCTCACAATCTGTAAAAATGTTTGGCACATAATAGAGGTTCAATAGATAATTGTACAATTGATAATGTGTATGCTAACATCTCCTGAGATGACCATTGTTCTTACTGGTTCTCCATTATTTGTGTAGAAATTACTATTTTCAAGGTATCTGCAGGCAAAATTTTGGGATAATCTCTGAATCTTTTTAGGTCTTATACAGCGACAGACATTACACATGCTTTTCTGATGTCTGCATTCCTACCATCTCCCAAGGGCTCTTCACAGGAAATGAGAAACAGGTCTCTTTTATGCTTGAATATCAAAAGTTTACCTGGGATTTGGCCAAAGAAAAGAGCACAGAGTCCTTTTCTCTAACATTCAATACCACTTGCTTCATTCTATGTTGTTTCTGCTCACGGACTCCTATTCTCTTCTAGGTTATGTGGAAAGACAGTGTGAGGAGGGAGCTCCTTGTTAGGAATAACAGCTCTTAATTTTTTAAAAAAAATTTTATATACTTTTTATCCTTTTTTGGGTACAGGCTTTTACAAATTAAAGTTTCAACAGTAACTCATCTTTTAGCTTCTTTTTCCTCTCATATTCTTTCCTTGAGGTAATGAGTAAGAATGCCTGACTGTTTAAATGTGGCAAAGGCAAAGAAGGCAATACTGCAAAGTGTGAAATATTAAATAAGTAAAATTTAATAAATATAAGTAAATAATTATATTTTTATATAAGGTAAGGTATATACATATGTCGCAGCTTGAGCCAGAAGCAAAAAGTTAGTGTAATAATCTAAAACATTGATGTATAAAATCACCTATCCAAACTGTGAAATCCTAAATTATTTCAGTTGTTCTGCAAGACTATTAAAGAAAAATTAATTGGAAAATATAATAAAAAGAAGATAATTGAGGTACATTTTATCATGGAAATATCTACTCCTCGTTCAGGAATTAACTCCCTGTTAATTGAAGTTGGGGGAGGGGTGTACAAAATAAGGTTAAGATGTAGATTCCCTGGTGCCCTTCAACTAATAGAAAGCCAGGAAGAATGGTTTTTATAGAGGGCCCTGTATTCCATTATAAGCAGCTTGAACTGTGTCCTACATCAGATCATAAATAGAAAGTCATCTTGTTTAGTCAACATTGTCTTTCTTTTCATTAAATCTACCAACAAAGGCCTCATTCTGCTTTCTATTTATCCTTGGTACTCCACTGCAATATCTATCCTTTCCTATTTTCAAACAATTTACAATTACCATCAAAATGGCCCTCTCCTACACTTCAGGAGGATTATTATCACGATAGATCACTTATACCTGCTTATTCAAGAATGAACACTACTAAGTTAATATATAGCCCTAAGCTCTATTTTATTATATCTTTTTGTCTTTCAATGTTGTGTTCAGTAGATTGAACTTTAAACAGATAAATAACTCATGGTTGTGATTTTTGGCACCTTATTCATAGATGAGGATGATACTGTAACACACTTGGAAAATTTCCTATTTCTTTAATCATACTCCATCTTTGGCTGTACATTGAATCCCATGTGAAATTGGTCTTACTGGTGAATAAAGTTAGTAGCCTACAAAATACAGGGCAAGATAAGTTTGACATCTCAAAAGATGACTGACTAAAGCAAAGAATTAATTGAATTGCTAAAACGATATTTTAACTGATTAGCTAAAAAAACAATTATATATATATATCATGAATATATATTATAAAAATACTGCTAGGTCCATAAAGCCTATTTATCTCAGTGTTATTTCTCTCTTAAATTTTAAAAAGAATATATGTTCAGGCTGATAGCAATAGATGCAAAATTCAATACAAATTAGACATAAAAGCAGTTTAAGCAGTTCAGTTAGAATGGCAAGTATCTCATTTACTGAAATTTAAATATTATAGTCCCCTCTTCATTTATTTATTCACTGTTGTACTTGTATATCCCTAGATTTATAGAGGTAGCCTACTCTTTGAAAAAGCACAAGGATTCTGAAACTTTAATTGGTATAATTTCATATATTTTCTGTTAAAAATATATACATATATCAATAGATTTTAATTCATCCTCAGATCAACTAATATCTTTCCATATTATATATGCCAGGTTGGTGTATTAACAGTAAATCCTGGAAGTAAGACAAGCTCAATCACTTCTGAAAGTACATTGTAATGTCCCCAAATCTCAGTAAGAATATCACTAGAATATCAAAACTGGGAGTAAGCATCAATTTTTTTCCAAGCAAATATTTTGAAAAGAAGCCCTAGGGGAAAGAGCATTTGGATGTCAATTTAGAACAGGTGGATAAGACAACAGGGAAGTTCCATCAGACAGGAGCCAGTGCAGAGGCAATAATGGACAGGGCTGCTATTACTGTATATAGTGCCCATCAATTAACTCCTTAAAGAAATAAAATCACAGTACTAATATATACCACAGACTTCTTTGAAAAGAAGTGGTTCCAGCATATGAGAGACAGTGTTTAATTATCAGGAAATTAAAAAGTAAAATTTTACTAGACTTTTATCTTAAAGTTGAAACTCTTTGAAATCAGACTACTATTTTAATAACTTCTTTGCTCACCATTTTTTCACACTCCTTAAAGAGGTTTAAGAAAATGTAAGAAGCGTGATGGTAGTATCACTCTTCATAATGTCACTCCTCAATTCTAGCCATCTTTTAAATTACTAACTTTTCTAATCTAATTATATAAATGGTGATTACCTATAAAGTAGCAATTAATTCTGAGAAGCACCTGTAAAGATGGAAATGCACTCATGAAGCCTGTAACCGGTAGGGATTAAATTCATTGAAATCAATGGTATGCAATGCTTGAAGTAAGCTTTGCACTGAGGCCTAAGGTTATAAACTTTCTAAACATGGTAGAATAATTTTCTCTTCTTTACTTGCATTTCTCAGATGTAGTGATGAAGAATGTGACTAATTAATGACTTGACTTTTATCCCAATGGAAGCTTACATAATTTGGCTTTGTAATATTCAGTCTCTTTATTCTAAATATGCAAAAAATGAAATTTAATGGTAAGAAAAAAGGCACGTAGATAAAAATTGGTCAACTTCCCCTTCACCTGGCTCTGTCACATCAGAGTCAAGTATATCAGCCAAACATTTTATGTATATAGAGTGTGTGACCAATGAGCTACTTGTTTGATAAATGTAGAGAAAGGAAGGAAATGATATGCATCAGGGCAAATATGAAAATCTGTATGTAGCAGTGATTCTAAACAAGGGCAATTTTGCCCCTCCCCCCGGAGAATATTTGGCAATGTCTGGAAAGACACTTTTTTTTGTCATAATTGTGGGTGGGGACAGGATAGAAAGCCTAGAGATAAACCCACGCATATATGGACATCTTATCTTTGATAAAGGTGGCAGGAATGTACAGTGGAGAAAGGACAGCCTCTTCAATAAGTGGTGCTGGGAAAACTGGACAGGTACATGTAAAAGTATGAGATTAGATCACTCCCTAACACCACACACAAAAATAAACTCAAAATGGATTAAAGACCTAAATGTAAGGCCAGACACTATCAAACTCTTAGAGGAAAACATAGGCAGAACACTCTATGACATAAATCACAGCAAGATCCTTTCTGACCCACCTCCTAGAGAAATGGAAATAAAAACAAAAATAAACAAATGGGACCTAATGAAACTTCAAAGCTTTTGCAGAGCAAAGGAAACCATAAACAAGACCAAAAGACAACCCTCAGAATGGGAGAAAATATTTGCAAATGAAGCAACTGACAAAGGATTAATCTCCAAAATTTACAAGCAGCTCATGCAGCTCAGTAAGAAAGAAACAACCCAATCCAAAAATGGGCAGAAGACCTAAATAGACATTTCTCCAAAGAAGATATACAGACTGCCAACAAACACATGAAAGAATGCTCAACATCATTAATCATTAGAGAAATGCAAATCAAAACTACAATGAGATATCATCTCACACCAGTCAGAATGGTCATCATCAAAAAATCTAGAAACAATAAATGCTGGAGAGGATGTGGAGAAAAGGGAACACTCTTGCACTGCTGGTGGGAATGTGAATTGGTACAGCCACTATGGAGAACAGTATGGAGTTTCCTTAAAAAACTACAAATAGAACTACCATATGACTCAGCAATCCCACTACTGGGCATATACCCTGAGAAAACCAAAATTCAAAAAGAGTCATGTACCAAAATGTTCATTGCAGCTCTATTTACAATAGCCCAGAGATGGAAACAACCTAAATGCCCATCATCAGATGAATGGATAAAGATGATGTGGCACATATATACATTTCTCAGCCATAAAAAGAAATGAAATTGAGCTATTTGTAATGAGGTGGATACACCTAGAGTCTGTCATACAGAGTGAAGTAAGTCAGAAAGAAAAAGACAAATACTGTATGCTAACACATATATATGGAATTTAAGAAAAAAAAATGTCATGAAGAACCTAGGGGTAAGACAGGAATAAAGACACAGACCTACTGGAGAACAGACTTGAGGATATGGGGAGGGGGAAGGGTGAGCTGTGGCAGGGCGAGAGAGAGGCATGGACATATATACACTAACAAACGTAAGGTAGATAGCTAGTGGGAAGCAGCCGCATAGCACAGGGAGATCAGCTTGGTGCTTTGTGACTGCCTAGAGGGGTGGGATAGGGAGGGTGGGAGGGAGGGAGACGCAAGAGGGAAGAGATATGGGAACGTATGTGTATGTATAACTGATTCACTTTGTTATAAAGCAGAAACTAACACACCATTGTAAAGCAATTACACCCCAATAAAGATGTTAAAAAAAAAATTGGGGGTGGGGTGGGGTGGAGTCTTAACACTGGCATCTAATGCGTAGAAAGCAGAGATACTGCTAAACATTCTATAGTGGATCAGAAAGCTCCCTACAGCAATCATCTGCCCATAATGTTGATAGTAACCTCATTCCTGATACATTGGAACAGAAAATATTAAAGTCAAACAAGCACTATCACAGAAGAAAAGAGAAAAAGACGTGGTAGATCCATGCTTGAATATGTATGGGTTATACAGTGCTGACATAAAAAATACAGTATGAAATACATTAAAATCCATATTGTGAGTAGAAACTGGGAAATAATCATTTTAGAGATAATTAGATACACACTGGAGTACTGCGTAGGATAGTTACATTTAGACTACCTCTCTTAAAAAGTGTATTTGCTAGAATTCCAATTAAATTATTTCTAATATCTCATCTCCTCTATTCTATAATTTATGAGTTCCTAATAAGGGAGGTTTTACAGCAATCAGTAGTTCCTGTCAAAAATCTTGGCAGTAATGCTGAGATAAATTCATGAACTTGAACAGACTATTGAGAAGTCAGATCATTAATTCATCAATTAATGAGGATTTATTTTATTGGCTGTGACCTTTGCTTTTATCAGAAAATCCTAAACTAACAGTTTGAGTCCTATAGCTTGAAGTAGAAGCTCTAATACTGCCACTGTGGAAATATTGGTTTATATGTGGCTCTAGATAGGAGTAGTCTGTTATTCCAAAAAAAAAAAAAAAAAAAAAGAACATATCTCTATTAATTATTTTCTGTGTAGAGGTATTTTATCAATCAAAAACTCCTTATGTCAAGACTTTTATTCCTTTGAAATCTATCCCTATTGTGCCACAATTATCCCCAAATGATTCTCTCCATTGTTATGGTTTTAACTTATATATCATATACAAAATATTGGATTGTTACAGCTTACAGAAAACCCAAATGAACTCTTTGGCCAGCCCAACATTATAAAACTGGGAAAAGATGAAAAAAGTAAATAGTTGTGTTGTTTAACTTTGTAAAAACAAAAATACAATATGATTTAATTACAGTGTCTGATATATTATTTTTTTTAATTAAGGGAATTCTCATATCTACAAAGGATTAAGAGAAGTTGCTTAATGAATTTAGTAGAAGCATGAATGTGAATACATAAGCAATTGTTTATTGTTTACCATAAAAATTCTATCAAGGAATATTGGCAAAGGTTGTTTTATATTTACCCATCTGAAAACCTTGTATTTACTTGTCATATTTTGTTTTAAAATATCTTTCTATGGCACAAACATAAAGGTGAAATTTGAAAATAAATACAAGTATTTAGATACATACTAGGCACAATGAATCTAATTGGTTTATGCAGAATAATCCACTAATTATGTTCTATCATATAGTATTTTTATATTTAATGAGCCAGATGTTGAATATGGAACCATTCAGCAAACTATTGAGAAATTTATCACAAAATTCACCAACATGTCATCTACTTGCAAAGAAGACTACACAGTTATCTTTTTCTATTGTTTTTCAATGAAACCTGGGTGGGAAAAACAGATGTACACATAGGCCCTGCTGCTTTGGAATCATTCCTTTAGAATTTCAGGTGAAATCACATGCAAGTTAGTAAGCTAAAATCATTTCCTTTATATGTTCATTTCCTCCAATCATTCTTATTTAATCAATTTGGTCTGAGACAATAGAAAAAAGTGTCTTTATCCATACCACAACTAAAAAAATCCTTAGCACGAATTCCAGGTAACATGAAAATGTTAATATATCTTGTCGATTTCTTCTTCCTCTGGGTATACAGATTCATTTCTGATCATGGTAGGAACTGTGAAAAGAATGTTTCCTGAGAAAATGAGTCTTTTGCTACTGTGCTTCAGAGTTCTTTTATTATTGTTCACTGTGAGGCTTCACTGGGGGACAATCACCTATCACACCTATGCTTGCTTAAGAAGGGGACCCTTGACTCTCCTCTGTCACCAGAGTGCCAAAGTGGTGAGGATTCCAAGACAAGTGGAAGAGTCTTCAGGAAGATCAAACCCTCTGACTGTACTCTGTGACAGGAAATGACAGAAGAGAGTTCTGGACATGAAGGAGTAAAAGAGGAGAATAAGGCAGCCAGACAGTAGAACTGAGAAGCCACCCTGGCTTTTCTGACCAGAGGACTCTTATATAAGAAGAGCTGACTGTGTGAGTTAAACTTACACTTAAATTGCATAATTGCCAGTTATTAAGCTCAGATAATTATGTGTGTATAAAATGTAATTGGTTTTCTGTGGTTGTTATTGTTCAAATTAAAAGACAAAGAATAGGAGAAACGGAGCTGTGTGTGTCCACATGTCTTGCTTTTCATGGCTGTGGATTAAAAGATACTACATCAAATTTTTAAATAGATTAGATAGTTGTATAAATGTGTAAGTTAAATTCATGAGAGTAAGTAAATATGAACAAAATTCAGTGCTTTCTTCAGCAAAATGGGGATGTGGGTAGCTTTTTACACCCTTTGAGGATTCCATGTTTTCTAAAAATCCAAACATATCTTTTTCAGTAATAATAATTGTAAGAAATTACTATACTTAAAATGCAAAAGAGTCATGTTTTCAGATATAATAGCTAATATATAAAATATGCTGATATTTATGGTAGATTATGTGAGTGTTCTGTAAATACTCTTCCCTTCCCCTCTGCCACCACCTCAAAAGTTGTACAGGCCCCTGACCCACTGATGTAAGCTTCCATGTGATTTGTTCTGGCCAATTAATGCACCAGTATGCCTATTCTAACTGCAGGCTTTAAAAGGCATGATGGTTTCCTTGGAGGCCTTGTGCTTCTGCCACCTGCCTGGGGAAGAGCATGCATGCTCCATGCAGCTGCTGGCCCCAGAAAGTGAGATAGGTAAAGTATATCTGCATCAACATGAGAACAGAGCTGCTTCAGCCAATCCATACCACTCTTTTAAATTTAAAAAAGCTAGTGTGAGTGAGAAGTAAATGTTTGTTGATATAAGCTGCTGAAATGTTGAGGTTTGCTTGTTTCACAACATTATTGCAGTAAAATGTGGATAATATAATCGTGCTATCATTTTTGCCACAGAAGGTGAGTGCACTTTAGTTCCCCCCAAATGGGTAATGGAATATTGTTCTTATCACAAAAATATTTAATAGAAATTCCAGATGACAACTAATTTGTGTTGGGTTCTCTGTTTGGCTAAATTGAACACACTGAGGACATTATTAAGGGCTTTAGAGTGAGAGAGACTGTGTTCAAATTTTGGTTCTTCCATTTAATACTCTGGTTAACTTTGAACAAGTTGCTTAACTCTATGAATTTTGGTTTCTTCATTTGCAGAAAGGAAATAACACCAATCATAAATTTGTAAGTGTCAAATAAAAGTAACATGTGAAAAGGATCTAGCACATTTTACGGCACAGTGTAAGATAAACAATTAGTTGTTATAGTTACTAATGAGCTGTATTTCACTGTTTTCAAAAAGGAGAAACAGTTCCATATAATATTGGGATTCTAAGATTCCTGATATGAATTTTGATTCCTTAAGTAATCTGTAATACCATCAAGAGACTGTTGATTCTGGAAGTGAAGGATAAGCACGTGGAAGATATGAAATAAAGGAAAAGAAGAAAGAGTAATAGAAAGAATAGTGTACGGAACATGCAGGATTTTTTTAGCTATAAGTAGCAGACATCTAAAATCAAATTAACTTTATTATAAGGAAATATATTACCTCACACATGTTGAAAATATGGTAAGCTTCATAGTTGATTGATCTTTTCATGTCTCTCATCTGCCATCTTCTGTATTGGCAGATTGTTCTAAAGTAGCTAAAACTCTTCTAGGTTTCACCATCCAGGGTCAGGTAAAATGGGAAATCATCTCTTCCTGTGGTTTTCTCTAGGGACAAGAGAAACTATTCCCAGTGGCTCCAAGCAGAATTATCCGCATGCTTTACTGACCAGAATTTTTTTTTTTAATAGCAACCCATCTCTTTTTTTTTTTTTTTTTAATTTATTTCATTTTTATTTTTGGCTGTGTTGGGTCTTTATTGCTGTGCACAGGCTTTCTCCAGTTGCGGGGAGCAGGGGACACTCCTGGTTGTGGTGTGCAGGCTTCTCATTGCAGTGGCCTCCCTTGTTGCGGAGCACGGGCTCCAGGCAGGCGGGCTTCAGCAGTTGTGGCTTGCAGGCTCGAGAGCCCAGGCTCAGTAGTTGTGGCGCACGGACTTGGTTGCTCCGTGTCATGTGGGATCTACCCAGACCAGGGCTCGAACCCGCATCCCCTGCATTGACAGGCGGACTCCCAACCACTGCGCCACCAGGGAAGCCCTACTGACCAGAATTTGATTACGTCTAGACACTAGGAAGATGGATGAGCTCACTTTAAAAATATTGCGCCCTCATGTGGAGCTGGTGGTGCCTCAGATTCCTCTGATGAGCAAGGTGCCGTAATGGAGAGCTGGTCACCCTAAAACAAACAAGGACTCTGTCAGAAAAGAGGAAGGGAAGGATGCAGGAACCAACCATGTCTCCCAAAAGGTAAAAATGTACTCTACCTGATAAACTGTCGCTCA
The DNA here is from genome assembly GCF_039906515.1 of Pseudorca crassidens. NCBI lineage: Eukaryota > Metazoa > Chordata > Mammalia > Artiodactyla > Delphinidae > Pseudorca > Pseudorca crassidens. The sequence continues at coordinate 79,036,328 of NC_090299.1, forward strand.
TATTATATGTTTTTTATGTATAACAGGTATCATTTTTAACATATCGACTAATCCTGAAAAACAAAGAGAAACTTTTGAAAATGGAATTTGACATATTTTAGCCTAGTTGACCATTAAACCCATAATTGATTTGGAGTGCAGCCACCACAAGCTGTTCCAAGAAAGAAAAAATAAAGAGCTTTTATGAAACACTCATCTAAGAATAGAAGTGTGCATTTTTCCTCTACGTGGGCAATGCACATTATAGTACTTCCTTTAAGAACTCTGCAAGAAGTTAAAATGCAGCTGTAAAAGTACAGCCCAACACAATGGTCCTCTGTTAGTCATTTGCACTGGTTCTTGCATATAAAAATAGCTGGCTTTTAGGTCACCTACAGATAAGAAATTTCTGGGTCTTCAGAAGAAAAGACTGATCATTTTTACATTCTATTCTAGTATAACCCCTTACAAAGACACTTCCAAATGCATGCTCAACATTTTTATAAATTTAAATCCAACAAATGGAAAAATATTTTCCATCTTCAAAAATGGCACTTAACTCTTGAATCCACAGATTTTTGTATTTCACTTCAACAGCGGTTAAAAATGATGCCTGCAAATAGAAATCTTATTATTACTCAGTAACATAAAAAATGTATATAAAGCCATTTAAAGTATGAGATCTTATTAACAATTAAGTGATCCCAGATGTATATGATTAAAAAATATAATAATAATCAATACTTAGTCATATAGTTGTGGGGTCCATCATACTACATGCTTTAAATCTAATTGTGGCACTGGTGAATGCTATTCTACTTGAGTTTTGCTATTGCTTCTGATTTTCTATCTTAGGCAAAGTCTAGCTTCAGGAGTTTCTACTTTTACTTTTCTACCATTAAAAATCTTCCTGGACAGTTTAGATAACTAATTTCAGGGTTCTGAAAGCTTTTATGTACATTTTATCCCATATTTAACACAAGAGTCAAGTAAATGAACATAGGATGGGTCCACAGACCTCACTGAACCACTCTGAGATAGACCTCAGCAAAGACTCTATCTCCCAGACTCCCCACGTTCCCACCCCAGCTGTGTTGGGAAGGTATGATGGCATTTTGGGTCCCCTGTGAGAGAACTGCTACTGTATATACAAACTTTAGCATTTCAGAGGCTTTTCTCAAGGGTCCCAAACTCTCCTTCCACCAAAGGGTTATGTCTGAGAACTGACTTAGGTATGAAAACTATACCTGGGGCTTCCCTGGTGGCGCAGTGGTTGAGAGTCCGCCTTCTGATGCAGGGGACACGGGCTTGTGCCCCGGTCCGGGAGGATCCCACATGCCGCGGAGCGGCTGGGCCCGTGAGCCATGGCCGCTGAGCCTGCGCGTCCGGAGCCTGGGCTCCGCAACGGGAGAGGCCACAGCAGTGAGAGGCCCGCGTACCGCCAAAAAAAAAAAAACAAATCTATACCTGTCACCACAGATCTATGGAGGTCAGTAGCCACAGTCACTGTTGTGGTTTTGCTGCAGATTGTGGTAATTATGTCCACTTTGCCTCTGGAGGTGAAGAGATACCAACCCTTACATACAGAGGTCAGACAACACTGATTTTCTCAATAATGACAGTGACCATAACACTAACACTTTCATCTTGATTTAGTGAATGAAGATTTCTTTGGAAACTCTAAGGAAACACAGTTGGTAGTTTCTCTACCCTGATAAACAAATCCATTTAAGTGTGCCCACTTTTCTGAGTCCGTTGACTGCTTCTTCAATCTACCAAGGCAATTCTTTAAAACCTCACTTGCTGTAGGTCATCATTCTTTCTAAACTTCAGGTAGACATCCTGGAATACATTAGGACTGGTTCCAAGTATCCTCACCAGGACACAAATCCTGACACACATATGAGTAACACCATGTCAGTGAAAGTCCCCTTATCTAGCCTGATATTCTATCACAACACCCCCAGCCCCGGGTCAGCAACCTCAAGATCCATTCCAGGATATTTTCTTAAAGTTCCAGCCATACTTATGACTTACGTCCTTCAGTTCTTTCCATGAATAATACATTTTCTCCCAAAGCAGAAAGAGTACTTCTACAACTGGTTTTTGTTTACTCTTCACTGCTTTGTGGACCTAGAAGCCATAAGAGGAAGCATGGATTATCTTTAGGAAGTCTCCTTCCTCAGGTAAGGCTCTGCATAGTCTGCAGGCTAGAGGGGGCTATCTCTTCCAGCAGAGGGGAGAGGGCCGCTTCCAACAGGCCAGTAGGTCGAGGAGAGCTGAGCATTTAAAGTCTTCAAGTGCATGTACCTATGTCCCCATCTCATGTCCCATGACCTCACTTTTTCCTGATAGTTCTCTGATTTTAGTCTTGGAGACATGCTGCAACTGTGAATTAAGCCTTTTCTTGAGACTGTCATAGTCATATACTGGGCTTTGTTTTCTGCCCAATCTGAGCTCTAGTTCTGGAAATAAAGGTCTTTTGAAATGCTGTCACTGAGGACTCTGGCTTTCTCACCATGCTCCTGAATTGAAGGTTGACTGTCATAAGCCTGACATTCCCTCCTTCAGCACATTTATGGTGCTAACAGTATGCAACCAACCAACACTTCAGACCTTAACATTACTACTGCAACCATATCTCTTAAATTCTAGAGACATTAGGTAAGCCAGGGCACCTCCTATGTGTATCACGTCCCAAATCTCCAGAGATAAGGATCCTAGTAAGTGTGCTGCTACAATATGTCAGGGCTAGTACAGTATCACCACCCCACTTACCAACAGCATAATTGTCCTTGCCATCTGGCCAGCCCAGAATCCAACTCAGAATCCTATGCTGAGGATTTACTCTTAGGAGCAGTTCTGGTACCAAATCTTTTCTTGTGATTTTCCATAGATTCAGACCCAGAGAAAATATCCAAGTTCAACCCTGCAGGGAAATGGAGATTAATATACAAAAAGGAAGATAGACAATAATATATTATTAGGCCAGTTACTGCAGTGGGCAACTTAAACTTAATCCTACAGAAAACATTTGGAAAATGGTATAAAACAGCATTATTCTTCTTGAAAGTCAAGAGAACTAGACTATTAACATTAATTTTCATCATTCATATTTTGAAGACTGATAGTTGTTAATTCTGTAGTACTTCTGATCTGCTTCATGTGCAGGAAGAGAGACCCCCTTAAAAAAACCATCATCCACAAAGATATAAATATTCACAGTTAGAAAATGTCTGGTGCACACTGAAACTGTAAGGCCATAAGGTTAGACATGGGTGCTGACAATTCCTGTCATTATCACATTTAACATTACCATATTTGACTGAGAAAATCTATTACAAATCTAGAAGATTCTGCCTTTTCTAGATTTTTATTTTCTCTTCAATTTTGGTCTGAAAATTTATTTACTTTCAAGGAATACTCACAATGTTATTATCGATAAAGAAATAGACTATAATTTGTCCAGAATGTATTCAAATTTTGGTCAGTTATCCCCAAAAAGTCTTTTACAATCTGTTAAAACCAGGAGGTAGTCAAGAACCATGGATTATATTTGCTTTTATGTCTCTTCAGTTTTAATTTTGAACCTTCTCTCTCTACTCTCTCTCTGTCATGACATTAACTTGTGTATCTTTTGACCTTTATCTTGCTTCTTTATCCTCAATATTTTCTCCAATTAGACATTAGATAGGGGCTTGATTGGATTAGGTTAAACATTTTTGGCATAAGAGTACATAGGTAATGCTGTTTATTTCATATTGCTTAATGAGAGAAGGCCTATCGTTTTAATGATGTCTCAATTCTGTATCAAAAATGAAATAAAATATATTTTGGAAAGTTTTTAATATTCAGTAAAAGTCAAGTATCAAGTCAATCACTGAGCAATATGTATCATTAGTATTTTTAGTATATATTTACCAAATTTTCCTTGTGGTATCTTCTAGTTTTTTTGTGCTTAGAAAATTCTGCTCCAATATGGTTAAATCTTCATCTATATTTCTTTCTAGTATTTTTTTAAATACAAAATTACTTTAATTTATGGTGTAAGTAATGCTCTTTTTTCAAGTTACCTATTTTTTAATACTATTTTAAACTAAGAATTCCTTTTAATTTTTCAATTATTAAAACATTTTAAATTAAACCACTCATACTCCCAGGCTTCATCAAATCTTAGTACACATGAATTTTTTTTCAAAATAAGAAAACTTATTCTTATATAATTATATAACCTTAGTTGCAGTTTTAAAGAATTCCCTGTAGTTTCTAAGAGATTTAGCAAAAGCCAACTTCAGGTTTCTTTCTCAGTTAATTAAGTCCCACTTAACAGGAGACAATACTTTTGACTGGTTATGTTTATTCTGAATAGGCCTTGTGTTTGTCTCATTTCCCACCTAACACCAAACCATTCATTCGTTTCCCTCCTGTTGTTTCTAACCTATTTACCTGAAATGGTCTTCTAATTACAACAAAGCCTTTAGCCGAGCTATGTTATACGCATCTAAGACATTATTTATCCCTTAACTTTCTTTTATTCTTCTTCCACATAAAATAGTAAACATGAAAAAAATGCAAGCTAACTCTTCTTGGTCTGATTTGGGCTATTTTCCTTCCAAATCCTATCACTAGCTTTCTCTTTCCAGTAGGCTTATTTTTCTTCTAGTCTTCTTATCTCTCTCATTTGCCTCTTCGCCTCCACATGAATAGCTTCACATTTTAAATCATACAGTTTTACATCTAATATATTCAATATTTACAACTTTTTACTTGAAAATTAAAAAAACTTTAAAGTAACATATCTTCTAAATATATCACTGCACTGTTTTCAAAATTATTTTCAAATTAGTTTCAGATTTGCATGTAGCCATTAAATGGTCTTTATTTAAATAAATTTTACAAAATAGTTAATTTGTTACCTGACATAAAAAAAAAAAACCTTTTTAAAATCATCCATCTAAAATATGCTTATAATGAAAACTTCTTCTGTTTTGAATTTCAGAGTACGGTTTAGAGTGTTGTAATTATAACGTTAGATGTTTCTTTACTCATTTTTCTTTCTCTGAAATAGTCAAAAATGAGATAAGACTAGCATATTTAGTTAACAACTCCTTAAGCTCTAAATGAGAAAACCCTATTCTAATGCAATGTTGCTAGTTGGCATAATATTTCTTCAGTGACCAACAGCTACAAATTGTATTACTCTGTAAAACTTATTACTTAGAAATGTTTCTCAAGACGTTTTATGTTAATCCCATTATAATAGGACTATGATCAGGCAATTGCAATGGTAGCAACTTTCACTGCTTTTATAGAAATTGTAGATAGATTGGACTAAATCCAAAAGCTACTCCAAATAAAGCAGCTATCAACTGCTATGTTTTTGGGTTTTTTTGGTAACATCTTTATTGGAGTATAATTGCTTTACAATGGTGCGTTAGTTTCTGCTTTATTACAAAGTGAATCAGTTATACATATACATATGTTCCTATGTATCTTCCCTCTTGTGTCTCCCTCCCTCCCATCCTCCCTATCCCACCCTTCTAGCTGGTCACAAACCACCTAGCTGATTTCCCTGTGCTATGCAGCTGCTACCCAATAGCTATCTATTTTACGTTTGGTAGTGTATATATGTCGATGCCACTCTCTCACTTTGTCACAGCTTACCCTTCCCCCTCCCCATATCCTCAAGTCCACGCTCTAGTAGTTCCGTGTCTTTATTCCAGTCTTACCCCTAGGTACTTCATGACCTTTTTTTTTTTTCTCAGATTCCATATATATGTGTTAGCATATGGTATTTGTTTTTCTCTTTCTGACTTACTTCACTCTGTATGACAGTCTCTAGGTCCATCCACCTCACTACAAATAACTCAATTTCATTTCTTTTTATGGCTGAGTAATATTCCATTGTATATATGTGCCACATCTTCTTTATCCATTCATCTGTTGATGGACACTTAGGTTGCTTCCATGTCCTGGCTATTGTAAATAGAGCTGCAATGAACACTTTGGTACATGACACTTTTGAATTATGGTTTTCTCAGGGTATATGCCCAGTAGTGGGATTACTGGGTCATATGGTAGTTCTATTCGTAGTTTTTAAAGGAACCTCCATACTGTTCTCCATAGTGGCTGTACCAATTTACATTCCCACCAGCAGTGCAAGAGTGTTCCCTTTTCTCCACACCCTCTCCAGCATTTATTGTTTCTAGATTTTTTGATGATGGCCATGCCGACCGGTGTGAAATGATATCTCATTGTAGTTTTGATGTGAATTTCTCTAATGATTAATGACGTTGAGCATTCTTTCATGTGTTTGTTGGCAATCTGTGTATCTTCTTTGGAGAAATGTCTATTTAGGTCTTCTGCCCATTTTTGGATTGGGTTGTTCGTTTTTTACTTATTGAGCTGCATGAGCTGCTTGTAAATTTTGGAGATTAATCCTTTGTCAGTTGCTTCATTTGCAAATATTTTCTCCCATTCTAAGGGTTGTCTTTTGGTCTTGTTTATGGTCTCCTTTGCTGTGCAAAAGCTTTTAAGTTTCATTAGGTCCCATTTATTTATTTTTGTTTTTATTTCCATTTCTCTAGTAGGTGGGTCAAAAAGGATCTTGCTGTGATTTACATCACAGAGTGTTCTGCCTATGTTTTCCTCTAAGAGTTTGATAGTGTCTGGCCATACATTTAGGTCTTTAATCCATTTTGAGTTTATTTTTGTGTATGGTGATAGGGAGTGTTCTAATTTCATTCTTTTATTTGTACCTGTCCAGTTTTCCCAGCACCACTTATTGAAGAGGCTGTCTTTTCTCCACTGTATATTCTTGCCTCCTTTATCAAAGATAAGGTGACCATATGTGTGTGGGTTTATATCTGGGCTTTCTATCCTGTTCCATTGATCTATATTTCTGTTTTTGTGCCAGTACCATACTGTCTTGATTACTGTAGCTTTGTAGTATAGTCTGAAGTCAGGGAGCCTGATTCCACCAGCTCCATTTTTTTGTGCTCCAGATTGCTCTGGTTATTCGGGATCTTTTGTGTTTCCATACAAATTGTGAAATTTTTTGTTCTAGTTCTGTGAAAAATGCCATTGATCATTTGATAGGGATTGCATTGAATGTGTAGATTGCTTTGGGTAGTATAGTCATTTTCACAATGTTGATTCTTCCAATCCAAGAACATGGTATAACTCTCCATCTATTTGCATCATCTTTGATTTCTTTCATCAGTGTCTTATAATTTTCTGCATACAGGTCTTTTGTCTCCTTAGGTAGGTTTATTCCTAGATATTTCATTCTTTTTGTTGCAGTGGTAAATGGGACTGTTTTCTTAAGTTTACTTTCAGATTTTTCATTATTAGTGTATAAGAATGTCAGAGATTTCTTTCTTTTTTTTTTTTTTTTTAATGTCAGAGATTTCTGTGCATCAATTTTGTATCCTGCTACTTTACCAAATTCATTGATTAGCTCTAGTAGTTTTCTGGTAGCATCTTTAGGATTCTCTATGTATATTATCATGTCATCTGAAAACAGTGACAGCTTTACTTCTTCTTTTCCGATTTGGATTCCTTTTATTTCTTTTTCTTCTCTGCTGCTGTGGCGAAAACTTTCAAAATTATGTGGAATAAGAGTGGTGAGAGTGGGCAACCTTATCTTGCTCCTGATCTTAGTGGAAATGGTTTCAGTTTTTCACCATGAGGACGATGTTGGCCTTGGGTTTGTCATATACGGCCTTTATTATGTTGAGGGAAGTTCCCTCTATGACTACTTTCTGCAGGATTTTTATCATAAATGGGTGAATTTTGGCAAAAGCTTTCTCTGCATCTATTGAGATGATCATATGGTTTTTCTCCTTCAATTTGTTAATGTGGTGTATCACGTTGATTGATTTGTGCATATTAAAGAATCCTTGCATTCCTGGAATAAACCCCACTTGATCATGGTGTATGATCCATTTAATGTGCTGTTGCATTCTGTTTGCTAGTATTTTGTTGAGGATCTTTGCATCTATGTTCATCAGGGATACTGGCCTGTAGTTTTCTTTCTTTGTGATATCTTTGTCTGGTTTTGGTATCAGGTTGATTGTGGCTCCGTAGAATGACTTTGGGAGTGTTCTCCCCTCTGCTATATTTTGGAAGAGTTTGAGAAGGATAGGTATTAGCTCTTCTCTAAATGTTTGATAGAATCCACCTGTGAAGCCATCTGGTCCTGGGCTTTTGTCTGTTGGAAGATTTTTAATCACAATTTCAATTTCAGAGCTTGTCATTGGTCTGTTCATATTTTCTATTTCTTCCTGGTTCAGTCTCAGCAGGTGCATTTCTAAGAATTTGTCCATTTTTTCCAGGTTGTCCATTTTATTGGCACAGAGTTGCTTGTAGTAGTCTCTCATGACCCTTTGTATTTCTGCAGTCAGTTGTTACTTCTCCTTTTTGACTTCTAATTCTATTGATTTGAGTCTTCTCCCTTTTATTCTTGATGAGCCTGGATAATGGTTTATCAATTTTGTTTATATTCTCAAAGAACAAGCTTTTAGTTTTATTGATCTTTGCTATCATTTCCTTCATTTGTTTTTCATTTATTTCTACTCTGATCTTTATGATTTCTTTCCTTCTGCTAACTTTGGGGTATTTTTGTTCTTCTTTCTATAATTGCTTTAGGTGCAAGGGTAGGTTGTTTATTTGTGATGTTTCCTGTTTCTTAAGGTAGGATTGTATTGCTATAAACTTCCCTCTTAGAACTGCTTTTGCTGCATCCTATAGGTTTTGGGTCTTCGTGTCTCCATTGTCATTTGTTTCTAGGTATTTTTTGATTTCCTCTTTGATTTCTTCATGATCACTTGGTTATTAAGTAGTATATTGTTTAGCCTCCATGTGTTTGTATTTTTTACAGATCTTTTCCTGTAACTGATATCTAGTCTCATAGCATTGTGGTCAGAAAAGACACTTGATACGGTTTCAATTTTCTTAAATTTACCAAGGCTTTATGTGTGACCCAAGATATGATCTATCTTGGAGAATGTTCCATGAGCACTTGAGAAAAATATGTATCCTATTGTTTTTGGATAGAATGTCCTATAAATATCAATTAAGTCCATTTTGTTTAATGTATCATTTAAAGCTTGTGTTTCCTTATTTATTTTCATTTTGGATGATCTGTCCATTGGTGAAAGTGGGGTGTGAAAGCCCCCTACTATGATTGTGTTACTGTCAATTTCCCCTTTTATGGCTGTTAGTATTTGTCTTATGTATTGAGGTGCTCCTATGTTGGGTGCATAAATATTTACAATTGTTATATCTTCTTCTTGGATTGATCCCTTAATCATTATGTAGTGTCCTTCTTTGTCTCTTGTAATAGTCTTTATCTTAAAGTCTATTTTGTCTGATACGAGAATTGTTACTCCAGCTTTCTTTTGATTTCCATTTGCATGGAATATCTTTTTCCATCCCCTCACTTTCAGTCTGTATGTGTCCCTAGGTCTGAAGTGGGTCTCTTGTAGAGAGCATGTACATGGGTCTTGTTTTTGTATCCATTCAGCCAGTCTGTGTCTTTTGGTGGGAGCATTTAATCCATTTACATTTAAGGTAGTTATTGATATGTATGTTCCTATTCCCATTTTCTTATATTTTTTGTGTTTGTTATTGTAGGTCTTTTCCTTCTTTTGTGTTTCTTGCCCAGACAAGTTTCTTTAGCATTTGTTGTAAAGTTGGTTCGGTGGTGCTGAACTCTCTCAGCTTTTGCTTGTCTGTAAAGGTTTTAATTTCTCCATCAAATCTGAATGAGATCCTTGCTGGGTAGAGTAATCATGGTTGTAGGTTTTTCTCCTTAATCACTTTAAATATGTCCCACCACTCCCTTCTGGCTTGCAGAGTTTCTGCTGAAAGATCAGCTGTTAACCTTATGGGGATTCCCTTGTGTGTTATTTGTTGTTTTTCCTTTGCTGCTTTTAATATGTTTTCTTTGTATTTAATTTTTGACAGTTTGATTAATATGTGTCTTGGTGTGTTTCTCTTTGGATTTATCCTGTATGGGACTCTGTGTGCTTCCTCGACTTGATTAACTATTTCCTTTCCCATATTAGGGAAATTTTCAACTATAATCTCTTCAAATATTTTCTCAGTCCCTTTGTTTTTCTCTTCTTCTTCTGGGACCCCTATAATTCGAATGTTGGTGCATTGAATGTTGTCCCACAGGTCTCTGAGACTGTCCTCAGTTCTTTTCATTCTTTTTTCTTTATTCTGCTGTGCAGTAGTTATTTACATTATTTTATCTTCCATGTCACTTATCTTTATTTCTGCCTCTGTTATTCTGCTATTGATCCCTTCTAGAGTATTTTTAATTTCATTTATGTATTGTTCATCTTTGCTTGTTTCCTCTTTAGTTCTTCTAGGTCCTTGTGAAATGTTTCTTGTATTTTCTGCATTCTATTTCCAAGATTTTGATCATCTCTACTATCATTATTCTGAATTCTTTTTCAGGTGGACTGCCTATTTCCTCTTCATTTGTTAGGTCTCGTGGGTTTTTACCTTGCTTCTTCATCTGCTGTGTGATTTTCTGTCTTCTCATTTTGCTTATCTTACTGGGTTTGGTGTCTCCTTTTGCAGGCTGCAGATTCGTAATTTCTGTTGTGTTTGGTGTCTGTCCCCAGTGGCTAAGGATGGTTCAGTGGGTTGTGTAGGCTTCCTGGTGGAGGGGACTAGTGCCTGTGTTCTGGTGGATCAGGCTGGATCTTGTCTTTCTGGTGGGCAGGTCCACGTCTGGTGGTGTGTTTTGGGGTGTCTGTGGACTTATTATGATTTTAGGCAGCCGCTCTGGTAATGTGTGGGGTTGTGTTTCTGTCTTGCTAGTTCTTTGGCACAGGGTGTCCAGTACTGTAGCTTGCTGGTCGTTGAGTGAAGCTGGGTCTTGGTGTTGAGATGGAGATCTCTGGGAGATTTTTGCCATTTGATATTACGTGGAGCTGGGAGGTCTCTTGTCGATCAGTGTCCTGTTGTTGGCTCTCCCATCTCAGAGGCACAGCACTGACTCCTGGCTGGAGCAGCAAGAGCCTTTCATCCACATGGCTCTGAATAAAAGGGAGATAAAGTAGAAGGAAGGAAAAAAGAATGAGGATAAAATAAAATAAAGTTATTAAAATAAAAAATAATTATTAAGAAAAATTTTTTTAAGTAAAAAAAAAAAAAAAATGGATGGAGAGAACCCTAGAACAAATGGTGAAAGCAAAGCTTTACAGACAAAATCTCACACAGAAGCATACACATACACACTGACAAAAAGAGGAAAAGGGGAAAAAATAATATAGCTTTCTCTCAAAGTCCACCTCCTCAATTTGGGATGATTCATTATCTATTCAGGTATTCCACAGATGCAGAGTACATCAAGTTGATTGTGGAGCTTTAATCTGCTGCTCCTGATGCTGCTGGGAGAAAATTACCTTTCTCTTCTTTGTTCGCACAGCTCCTGGGGTTCAGCATTATATTTGGCCCGGCCTCTGCGTGTAGGTTGCCTGAGGGTGTCTGTTCTTCACTCAGACAGGACGGGGTTAAAGGAGCAACTGATTCGGGGGCTCTGGCTCACTCAGGCCAGGGGGAGGGAGGGGCACGGGGTGCGGGGTTGGCCTGCAGCAGCAGAGGCCAGCCTGACGTTGCACCAGCCTGAGGCGCGCCGTGTGTTCTCCCGGGGAAGTTGTCCCTGTATCACTGGACACTGGCAGTGGCAGGCTCCACAGGCTCCCAGGAGGGGAGGTGTGGATAGTGACCTGTGCTCACACACAGGCTTCTTGGTGGCAGCAGCAGCAGCCTTAGCGTCTCATGCCCCTCTCTGGAGTCTGCGCTTTTTTCCACTGCTCATGCCCATCTCTGGAGCTCCTTTAAGCAGAGCTTTTAATCCCTTCTCCTCGCTCACCAGGAAACAATGAGGGAAGAAAAAGTCTCGTGTCTTCAGCAGGTCCAGACCTACCCAGACACCATCCTGGCTAGTCGTGGTGCATTAACCCCTTCAGGCTGTGTTCACACCTCCAGTCCTCTCCCTGGGATCCAACTGAAGCCTGAGCCTCAGCTCCCAGCCCCCACCCGCCCCGGGTGAGCAGACAAGTCTCTCGGGCTGGTGAGTGCTGGGCTGCACCGATCCTCTGTGCGGGAATCTCTCCACTTTGCCCTCCACACCCCTGTTGCTGTGGTCTCCTCCCCGGCTCTGAAGCTTCCCCCCTCCACCACCCACAGTCTCCGCCCACGAAGGGGCTTCCTAGTGTGTGGAAACCTTTCCTCCTTCACAGCTCCCTCCCACTGGTGCAGGTCCCGTCCCTATTATTTTGAGTCTGTTTTTTTCTTTTTTCTTTTGCCCTACCCAGGTACATGGGGAGCTTCTTGCCTTTTGGGAGGTCCGAGGTCTTCTGCCAGCATTCAGTGGGTGTTCTATAGGAGCTGTTCCACGTGTAGATGTATTTCTCATGTATCTGTGGGGAGGAAGGTGATCTCCGCGTCTTACTCTTCTGCCATCTTCCTCAACTCCCAACTGCTATGTTTTTGATAACAGTAAATGGTAAACTATCTTCCATAAAAGGCTAACATAAATATTACACAAGTTCTCCTAAGAAATTATGGATTTTTATAACTTCCAATTTTTGTTGTAGTATATTTTATGCAGAAATTTAATTTTAAGGTTGGAGAGATAAAGTCCAAAATACTATATATAGAGGTTTTTTTTTTTCAGTTGTGTTGCAGTGATCTGACTCTTACTTTATTTATTTTTATTTATTTATGGCTGTGTTGGGTCTTCGTTTCTGTGCGTGAGCTTTCTCTAGTTGCGGCGAGCGGGGGCCACTCTTCATCACGGTGTGCGGGCCTCTCACTATCGCGGCCTCTCTTGTTGCGGAGCACAGTCCACAGACGCACAGGCTCAGTATTTGTGGCTCACAGGCCTAGTTACTCCGCAGCATGTGGGATCTTCCCAGACCAGGGCTTGAACCTGTGTCCCCTGCATTGGCAGGCAGATTCTCAACCACTGCGCCACTAGGGAAGCCCAGAGTTTTTTTTTAATTAATTAATTTTATTTTTGGCTGCATTGGGTCTTCATTGCTGCATGTGGGCCTTCTCTAGTTGTGGCAAGCAGGGGCTACTCTTCGTTGCGGTGCATGGGCTTCTCACTGCGGTGGCTTCTCTTGTTGCGGAGCACAGGCTCTAAGCATGCGGGCTTCAGTAGTTGTGGCATGCGGGCTCAGTAGTTGTGGCGCACAGGCTTACTTGCTCTGCTGCATGTGGGATCTTCCCATACCAGGACTCGAACCTGCATCTCCTGCATTGGCAGGCAGATTCTTAACCACTGTGCCATCAGGGAAGTCCTGTATATATTTTTTATAGAGAACTAATCTTCACAAATCTGTGTTTGATGAAGTCTCCACAATAGGTTTATCCCTAATAAAATGTAGATTAATCATGTAGATTAAAATGAGAATTAGATAATTTCCATAAAACTGCTTTCAAGTTTAAGTATCAATTTTACTTCTGTGTAGGCCATAGTAAATTGAATAATTAATTCTGAAAAATGGTTGCTTAAAATATACTTTAATAGGTGTACATGAATTCTAGTTTTTATCTATGCATTCACTTCTTCAATTATTTAACAATTATGTACAGAGAATTTACTATGTGCCAAGAACTGTGTTAGCTACTAAGGTTACAGTGACACACAAGGTATATTGTTCATTTTTTGATAATATTATTTCAATTTGAATATTATAATTCAAATTGGCTTACAAGCAAAACTACTACAATAATAATAATAATAATAAAACAGTAGATAATATTGAGTACATTCTACTCAGGCATTGTTCTGTGCTAAGGGTTTCATATTTTATCCCATTTTATCTTCTTGACACTATGAGAATTGTTAACATTTTTATTCCCATTTTAGAGTTAATAGATCTGAAATTTAATGAGATCAAGTTATTTGCCCAATGTTACACAGCTGCTATAGGGAAGAGCTAGGATTCAAATAAGTTTCTCATTGACTACACAAGCAGAACTTTTAACTATATGATTCATGGAACCATTGAGGTCCCATATGAAGATTATATAAAAAGTCAACTTTTAAAAGAGTTCTATGATTTATAAGTCATGAAAAGTATTTTCAATTAAATAAGAACAGATATAATTTCACACATTTTAAAACAATATTTCTTAAAAATGTGACCTTATGTTTGAAAAGTTTCAGTCATCCTAGAACACACATAATATATCAGTGACTTTGAGTAACTATTCTAGAAAGCAATATGTTAACATTTGTCAAGGGTCATGAAGAGTTTTTACATTTATGACACATATAGGGTCACTACTAGAAACCACTCTAAGAAAATAATTCAAAGGAATAGTCAAAAAGCATATGTGTAAAGATGTTTTAGCATTATTTTCAAAATTTTTTAAATGGCCTAAATATCCAATAGTATGTGAATTGTTATAATTTTGGTTAATCTCTCCAGAAAATGGTATCATTTGAAATAATTAAAAATGATAATTATAAAAATAAATATATTTAACATATCATGCAATAAATATAACTAAACATAATGAAAAATTAACTTCTAGAATTCCAGCTATTTATAATTGATGAATATTTATAGACAATGACTGGAAATGAGTATAAAAATAAAAACATTTCAATTGTTGGACTAGAAAGAAAATGAGTCAATATTTCTCTCATTTTTGTTTCAAATAAGTAAGCATTGTCTTAAAATTATTTTTAAAAGCTTACATTTTCAAAGAATGTTTTTCATCTAAAGGGCAGAAAAATGTCTTAATATACGTACTTTAAAATATGATATATAATTCATATTTTTCAATACAAAAATTTCTGAAGACTTTTTTAAGTGTCCCCATAATTATATGCACAATTATGTTTATTATATAATGGTATGTAATTGAATTCCTAAAGGCAAAAATACCTTGTCTTTGTAAAAGCTACAGGTCAAATAGGATGTAATATTTTTCTTTTTCTTTGTTGGATACTTGAAAAACTCAAGTAACTTGGTAATTTTTCCTTCCCGTTTACAGACAAAATAAATTCCGACTTTAGGCAAAAATATCAACTTATGCAAGAATTGATTTAATTTATTTTTTTTTCATAGTATAATGGCTCCATACATTTATGGGAAGATGAACTGAGAAAAAATGAAGAGAAAATTCAAGGTGATTTCCCCTCCCATAGAAGGGTATATTTGAAGTGCTTCCAAACAACAAATTTAGAAGTTTTGGCAACACCAAAGAGGAGAAAGAACTAGTGAAAAAAAAATTCTTTTTGAGTGTTGCTTTTGATTTGTTTGCCAATTAAAAACTTGTTTCTACAGTTTAGCAGATTGATTTTTATGGCTAGAATCAGTAAAAGTATAAGTTGCTATCTGAACATGTTAGATTATCTTGATATATATATATATATGTTGGATTATCTAGTAATCAAAATTTCTATTAATTTCAATTTTAATTTCTTTGAAAGGCAAAACCTAAAAGAAATCAAAAACTCCTTGAAAATAGCAGGAATGTGAAAGAAAATTAAAGCAGTACTTTCTTATTCTAGAGTAATCTGTAATTTCCCAAGTTGTGAAGAAAGTTATGTTCTCTTTTACTCACCCTTTGAGTGTCACCTAATAAGCTGGTGCCTTTTTTTATATCTTGACCTATTTTTTTTTTTTGATTTGTTAAACATTTTTAATTTAGGGGAGTGATTTTTTTACAAATAATATTTGTTTTAAATTATCCTTATTAACATTTTTTTTTAAACATCTTTATTGGAGCATAATTGCTTTACAATGGTATGTTAGTTTCAGCTTCACAACAAAATGAATCAGTTATATATATACATATGTTCCCATATCTCTTCCCACTTGCATCACCCTCCCTCCCACCCTCCCTATCCCACCCCTCCAGGCGGTCACACAGCACCGAGCTGATCTCCCTGTGCTATGCGGCTGCTTCCCACTAGCTATCTACCTTACGTTTGGTAGTGTATACATGTCCATGCCTCTTTATTGCTTTTGACCTATTTTTTTTTAACTGGTGATATTTCTTGTTCCAGTTTCCATTCATGTGTAATATACCACTCCCAACTTAGTGGCATGCAATAACAATTGTTTATCAGGTTCACAGTTTCTGTGTGTTGCAAATTCAGAAATGGTACAGCCAGAGCTACTTGACGGCGATCTACAAAGTCTGATGCCCTAGCTAGAAAAACTCAAATACTGACAATGATGTCTGGCAATCAAAATCATCTGAAGGATCATTCGTTCACTTCTCCAACAGGCAGGACTAGAAGTCTGTGGACCTGAGTATCTACACATGGCCTCTCCATGTGGCTGGGCTTTCAGAGTGTTGTGGCCTTAGGGTAACTGGACTTCACATATGGTAGTTCAAGCCTCCAAGCATGAGCATTCAGGAAGCAAGGCCAAGGTGATACAGTGAGGGAACATAGACCACAATTCTTGATGGGAGAAGTTCCACAGTCACATTTTAGAAGAGCACGTGGAATAGGAGATACTGTTGTGACTAATTTTGGGACGATACAGTCTGGCATTCAGCTTCTAAATCTACTTAGAAGTTTAGAGTTCACTTCCTGTGTTTTGCTAACATCTGTGCATTTGGCAACCACATCACCTTAGCACTGTACTAGAAGTTGAGATTTAAAGATGAACAATATACACCCTCATTCCTATGGATGAGTAATGAGCAATTATAGCAATTGCTGGTTGAAAGATATATACAAATCAAGATAGTTGAATATATTGTGACTTCCCTGGTGATGCAGTGGTTAAGACGCCACACTTCCAATTCAGGGGGCCCGGGATCGATCCGTGGTCAGGGAACTAGATCCCACATGCATGCCACAATTAAGAGTTCACATGCCACAACTAAGGAGCCCTCGAGCTGCAACTAAGGAGCCTGCCTGCTGCAACCAAGACACAGTGCAACCAAAAACAAACAAAAATAAGATAGGTGAATATATAGAAAGGGGTTAGGTATAGGGAAGAAGATAAGTCTTAAATGACTGATGGAAATTTGCTAAGAAATAAGAAGAAAGTATTAGAGAAAATTTCACCCAGAAGAAGTACATGTTAAAAGTTATGAAAACCTGAGAATATGATCCAGCTGATAGATGATAGCTAGTTCAGAATGGCAGGAGATTAGAATATGAGAACATGATTGTAGGAATTGAGGCTGGAAGGGTAAATATGAGCCACATTATAAAGCATTCTGGATGTTACAATAAGGAGACTTGCCCTGAAGCTCCTTGGAATCATGAGATGGTTTTTAATCAGAGGAATAAAGAATCAGATTTGTAAGATCAACTGAGTTACACAATAGAGAATGCATTGAAGGTAGGCAAGAACAGAAACAGGAAGATGAATTAGTAGACTAGAAGTTATGAGAACTTCAGTGATAATAGCATTGAGAATTACCTAAATTACCAAAAGCGGACTGTTTTGTTTGGGAAGTAGAATTGCTAGGACTGAGTGATTTATTAGACTTGGGAGCTAAGGGAGAGTGTCTTTAGCCTTTTGTGTCTGCTCTAGCAAAATACCACAGACTAGGTAGCTTTTAAACAACAGAAATTTATTTCTCAGCATTCTGGAGTCCAACATAAGAGTGCTGGCACAGTTGGGTGAGGGCTCTCCTCTGAGTCACAGACTTTTCATTGTATCCTCACATGGTGGAAGTGGCTAGGAATCTCTCTGGAGCCTCTTTTATAAATAAATCTTATTCATGCGGGTGGTACCCTCATGACTAAAGCACCTCTAAAAAATTCCATCTACTAATACCATCCCCTTTTGGGGGGGTAGGATATTCATATGAATTATGAAGGGACACAAACATTCAAACCATAGCAGAGAGGCTCATGACTACCATTCTGGGGTTTTTGACTTTGAATACTAGGTCAATGTTGGTCCTTTCATGTGAAATGATGAATATAGTGGGTGAAGAAATTGGGATCTGGGGACAGGTTTAGTCAGTTGTGAATGTGGTACAAGTGGCCTAAATGAAAATGTAGAGTGAGGAGTTAGACTTATTATAGGGATTAGTTTCTATCAGTTTATACATGATAGATTAAAAAATGGATGCAATGAAGTCTCCTGAGGAGAGTCAGTGGTGTGAGGATAGCACAGGACTAAAAAATCAGAACATGAAGAAATGACAACAGTTGAGATTATGATTCAGTCAAGAATTCTGAAAAAGGGCAGATAGAAAGTAAGAGGAAAACAGATGAGTGTCAAGTGATAGTAACAGTAATAATAATAATAATTATAATAGAGAAAGGATTTTGGAGATCAATCAAAAGTAAGTTCTTGTAAGAAAAAGACAAAAAGTTTCATTAATTGTGTTTAACAGCAAGAATTAAGCATAGTAAGAGCAGTTTCAGTGGATGAATTAACAATGATTTGAGATGTAGGTAGAAAGTGAAAATATGGAACAAAGAATAGAGGTAATGTTTTCAATATGGGCTATAAGGTAGAAAGACAGAACAGTATTCTGGTTAGGAGATGGGAAAATCTGAAGTAGTGTAAATGTAAATTCAAAAGAACAAATAGAAAGTAGTTAAAAAGACTAGAGAGAGGTTACATAATTAACTAGTATTTTCTTTTCTCATTCTCCTTTGCAGATTTGTGAGTTCCCTGAGCATTGGGTCCAGACTGAAGTAAGGTATCCTAGAACCATTGGTTGATTATGGGAATAATCTGGATTTTATCAATGAATTTGTAGTGCATCACTTAAAGAAAAATTTAGCTACTTCTCAAGTCAAAAAGGTAGCATCTGATTTCTATAGACTGAATTGGTGTTCCCCCCAAATTCTTATGTTAAAGCCCTAAGTCCCAATATGATTGTATTTGGATATAGGGTCTTTAGGAAGTAATTAAGCTGTTTGGAGAGCACTCGTGTACTTATAAGAAAAGACACTGGAGAGCTCGCTCTCATGTTCTCTCTCTCTCTCTCTCACTGAGGAAAAGCCATGTGAGGACACAGCAAGAAGGTGACCATCGGGCTTCCCTGGTGGCGCAGTGGTTGAGAGTCCGCCTGCCGATGCAGGGGACACGGGTTTGTGCCCCGGTCCAGGAGATCCCACATGCCACGAAGCGGCTGGGCCCGTGAGCCATGGCCGCTGAGCCTGCGCGTCCGAAGCCTGTGCTCCGCAATGGGAGAGGCCACAGTGGTGAGAGGCCCGCGTACCGCAAAAAACAAAAACAAAAACAAAAACAAAAGGTGACCATCTGCAAGCCAGGAAGAGAGCTCATACCAGAAACTAAAGCCTGCTGGACCTTGATCTTGAACTCTCCAACATCCAGAACTGTGAGGAAATAAATTTCTGTTTAAGCCACACAACCTGTGGTATTTTTGTTATGGTGACCTGAGCAGACTGAGAGGCTGATGGAGACTTATGTGTGTAAAGAAGGAAAAGGCAGTCCACCATACCATACAGAAAGCAGACCACTACACTGGAGATCAGATGAACAGAGTTCTAAAATTGCCATTCACTCTTGTTGTGCATTGTTAATTTAGCCTTTCAATTTTATCATTAAAATATTTTCTCATTATATTGGTATCTGGATAATTGTAATAATTTTAGAGAATATCATATTGGTTTGTGAAAGTAAGACATTAACCTTTCTTTATAATAGTTGCTAAGAAATTTAAGAATTCCTAATATCATGCAAAACCATTAAGGCAGATGAAATCATTAATTAATTCCTGATACCTGCTTACCAGGGCCAACACTATTTTTCAAGCCAATTGGCAGTATTTTTGATGAGGTATTCTACCAATTCATCAAAAAAAAATGATATGAGAGATTCAGAATATTGGAACATATTGTTAGACCTATTCAATCAATAAAAGAAATATATAATAGTCACATTCAGTGTCAATAATTAATACATTCAAATAATTTTCAAGCTTAGCAGTAATGTTTATTTTCCACCTTAAGTACGTCCCCTGATACTTGTAAACATTTAAAAAATATAACATGTATTGTTCATTTTTCAGGTTTTCTTTAATTTTCTCCAGCAAGTTTTATAGTTTCAGTTTCTAAACCACATTTTATTAAATGTGTTTTATTTTTTAAATGCTGTCACAAATTATGCTGGAACAAGAGATAGCACCTCTATGACATCTGGTCCCCCAAATTAGTCCAGGTAGCATGAGGGTGAACAAAATCAAGAAACTACTGAAATCTGGGTATAGAGTATTAAGCAGTTGTTTCATTTTGTAGATTGGTATCATTAGCTTCCTAAAGAACTTTTACTAAAATTCATTGTGAAATTAACTAATACAGGAGCAATCTCATTGGTTTTGCTGCAGAATAGAGGAGCATGTTTGGGTGATACAGGACCCACAACTTACTATTGAACAATTATGTCTGCCTATAAATGATCCAAATACACAGTAGGTATTCCCAAGGGTGCAGCTAGCATGGTAGACTAGATAAATGCTTCTATAAAATTTGCTTATCCTGAGAAAGAGAATTGTCCTTCCTCTCCTTTAAATTCCAAGTGGAACTCCCAAGATGAAGCAGCTGATATATTGTATATACAAACCATGCTAGATTGACTTTATGATGATTAGATGTGCATCTAATTAATATGCTTCTTACCCAGGTCATAACAAATACGTGATTAAGGAACCCTTTGGCATCAGCACCCAATATAAACTAGCTGCTACAAAATCAAGCAACGATCAGAGAAGCCATATCAGATTCGGTGTGTCATCTTCCTCTTATTAGTCTTACAGATGCTAAGAAAATTAGAATAGTCAAGGGACTTGTCCCAGCAGGGTGAAAATTGTAACACTGTGACTATGAAATGGTATGAATTAAGCAAACATTGATGGGGTCAAAGCAAAATCATAATGTAGCACTAGCAGAGGTGGGGTAGGCTGATGGGAGCTCCTCTGGTCCCTCAACTTTGAAGGGCCTAAGAAAACCCCCTCTATTTATCCTCATCTGTAGGAATTCTGAAAGCCAGAAGACAAAAAGGATGATGAGAAACCTGACCTTGAATTGTCAGATTGATAGTCTGGGAAATTAATGAAAGTGACAATAGAAGAAAAAACAAGATCTCCCAATGCCATACGGCCATATAGGGGTAAAATGGTCAAGGGTAGAGAAGAATCCTTTCTGTGACTCTGACCCAGCAGCCCAAGGCACTGTGATGCTGAAACCTTTGATGAACTCCTAATGAGGGCTATAATGAAATCAGAATAATATGAGGATGCAGTGGTTGATGAGATTAAGGTAAAATTTCGAAGAAAAGTGGAAAACAGAACAGACTTTATGTGAAGTGGTTGCATCTTCTTTACATGAATGTATTATTGGGGAAGATATCATGTTTGATGGGTGAACATCCCCTTATTTAATATTGTAAAACAGAAGGCATGTAAGTTTCTCCTTTTCCCAGTATTAACTGGATACACTAAATAGCAACCTAGAGATTTGCCTGAGTCCATATAGATTATTAATATGTAACACTATCAGATAGGTGGTGGAGAAAAAGACACTACCACATTAACTAAGGACATATTAGACGTGGGAGGACTGTTATCAACAAATTTGCTGTACAATTGCCCTGCGTGGCCTCTGATAAAGGCAGATGTCTTATGGAGACTAAACAATATATTACTGAGGCTTGAATAAAGAGTACCACCTAGAGCATCAGCAGTCACTAATTTGTTTTCACAGTGGCTGGAAAAAATACAATGTGATAAGGAGACCACTACTCAATGATTTACCTTACAAATTTTTCTTGTTCTTGATCTCAAAAAAGAGCCAACTAAAGTTTGCCTTCATGTGGGAAGGATCCCAATCAATGTTTGCTAGACTGCCACAGGGTTATTTGAATTCACCAACTTACTGTCTTAATTTGGTAAGGAGGGATTTGGACTTCAGGCAGGTTCTGAGTGTGCTAATACTACATTGATGGTATCATGATATTATCAAAAACAGAAGAACAAGCAAAGACTGAAGAACAATGTAAATATACCAAAACCATTGAATTTTACACTTAATATGGGTGAATTGAAAGGTATATTAACTATAATAAAGCTGTTATATAAAGAAAAGCAATATATTAGTGCCTTGGAACTGATTGGAAAACATATTTGAATATTTCTAATTTATATATAAGAAAAACGTGTTGGTTAACTCTTGTATTTGTTAAGATATGTTAATAAATTGTGTTTCCTGAAAAAGAAATCAGAAGAGAAAAGATGAACTGACTCTGTATCAGGAGCCAGATAAAAGGATCTATAGTGAGGATAATTTATCATCTAAATCAGGACCATTTTGAATGTTAAGGGGTGGAATTTATGGGTTTTTTTTTTTTTGAATTTTTTTTTTTTTATACAGCAGGTTCTAGTCATCAATTTTATACAAATCAGCATACACATGTCAATCCCAATCACCCAATTCATCACACCACCCTCCAACCGCCACGGCTTTCCCCCCTTGGTGTCCATAGGTTTGTTCTCTACATCTATGTCTCAATTTCTGCCCTGCAAACTGGCTCACCTGTACCATTATTCTAGGTTCCACACATATGCATTAATATACGATATTTGTTTTTCTCTTTCTGACTTCACTCTGTATGACAGTCTCTAGATCCATCCACGTCTCAACAAAGGACCCAATTTTGTTCCTTTTCATGGCTGAGTAATATTCCATTGTATATTTGTACCAAATTTTCTTTGTCCATTCGTCTGTCAATGGGCATTTAGGTCGCTTCCATGACCTGGCTATTGTAAGTAGTCCTGCAATGAACATTGGGGTGCATGTGTCTTTTTGAAATATGGTTCTCTCTGGGTATATGCCCAGTAGTAGAACTGCTGGATCATATGGTAATTCTATTTTTAGTTTTTTAAGCAAGCTCCATACTGTTCTCCATAGTGGCTGTATCAATTTACATTCCCACCAACAGTGCAAGAGGGTTTCCTTTTCTCCACACCCTCTCCAGCATTTGTTATTTGTAGATTTTCTTTTGTTGCCCATTCTAACTGGTGTGAGGTGATACCTCATTGTACTTTTGATTTGCATTTCTCTAATAATTAGTGATGTTGAGCAGCTTTTAATGTGCTTTGGGCCATCTGTATGTCTTCTTTGGAGAAACGTGTATTTAGGTCTTCTGCTCATTTTTGGATTGCGTTGTTTTTTTAATATTAAGCTGCATGAGCTGTTTATATATCTTGAAGATTAATCCTTTGTCCATTGATTCGTTTACAAATATTTTCTCCCATTCTGAGCGTTGTCTTTTTGTCTTCTTATGGTTACCTCTACTGTGTAAAAAGTCTGAAATTTGATTAGGTCCCATTTGTTTATTTTTGTTTTTACTTCCATTGCTCTAGGAGGTGCATCAAAAAAGATCTTGCTGTGATTTATGTCAAAGAGTGTTCTTCCTATGTTTTCCTCTAAGAGTTTTATACTGCCTGGTCTTACATTTAGATCTCTAATCCATTTTGAGTTTATTTTTGTGTATGGTGTTAGGGAGTGTTCTAATTTCACTCTTTTACATGTAGCTGTCAAGTTTTCCCAGCACCTTTTATTGAAGAGACTGTCTTTTTCCAGTGTATATCCTTACCTCCTTTGTCATATATTAGTTGACCAAAGGTGCATGGATTTACCTCTGGGCTTTCTATCCTGTTCCATTGATTTATATTTGTTTTTGTGCCAGTACCATACTGTCTTGATTACTGTAGCTTTGTAGTATAGTCTGAAGTCAGGGAGTCTGATTCCTCCAGCTCCGTTTTTTTCCCTCAAGACTGCTTTGACTATTTGGGGTAATTTTTGTCTCCATACAAATTTTAAGATTTTTTGTTTTAGTTCTGTAAAAAATACCATTGGTAATTTGATAGGGATTGCATTGAATCTGTAGATTGCTTTGGGTAGTATAGTCATTTTCACAGTAATGATTCTTCAAATCCAAGAACATGGTATATCTCTCCATCTGTTGGTATCACTTAATTTCTTTCATTAGTGTCTTATAGTTTTCTGCATACAGGTCTATTGTCTCCCTACGTAGGTTTATTCCTAAGTATTTTATTCTTTTTGTTGCAATGGTAAATGGGAATATTTCCTTAATTTATCTTTCAGATTTTTCATCATTAGTATATAGGAATGCAAGAGATTTCTGTGCATTAATTTTGTATCCTGCCACTTTACCAAATTCATTGATTGGCTCTAATAGTTTTCTGGTGGCATCTTTAGGATTCTCTATGTATAGTATCATGTCATCTGCAAACAGTGACAGTTTTACTTCTTCTTTTCCAATTTGTATTGCTTTTATCTTTTTCTTCTCTGATTGCCGTCACTAGGACTTCCAAAACTATGTTGAATAATAGTGGTGAAAGTGGACATCCTTGTCTTTTTCCTGATCTTAGAGGAAATGCTTTCAGTTTTTCACCATTGAGAATGATGTTTGCTGTGGGTTTGTCATATATGGCCTTTATTATATTGAGGTAGGTTCCCTCCAGGCCCACTTTTGGGAGAATTTTTATCATAAATGGGTGTTGAATTTTGTCAGAAGCTTTTTCTGCATCTATTGAGATGATCATAAGGTTTATAGTCTTCAATTTGTTAATATGGTGTATCACATTGATTTGCATATATTGAAGAATCCTTGCATCCCTTGGATAAATCCCTCTTGATCGTGGTGTATGATTCTTTTAATGTGTTGTTGAATTCTGTTTGCTAGTATTTTGTTGAGGATTTTCGCATCTATATTCATCAGTGATATTGGTCTGTAATTTTCTTTTTTTAGAGTATGTTTGTCTGGTTTTGGTATCAGGGTGATGGTGGCTTCATAGAATGAGTTTGGGAGTGTTCCTTCCTCTGCAGTTTTTTGGAAGAGTTTCAGAAGGATAGCTGTTAGCTCTTCTCTAAATGTTTGATAGAATTTGACTGTGAAGCTATGTGGTCCTGGACTTTTGTTTACTGGAAGATTTTTAATCACTGTTTCAATTTCACTACTTGTGATTGGTCTGTTCATATTTTCTATCTCTTCCTGGTTCAGTCTTGGAAGGTTATACCTTTCTAAGAATTTGTCCATTTCTTCCAGCTTGTCCATTTTATTGGCATAGAGTTGCTTATAGTAGTCTCTTAGGATGCTTTGTATTTCTGTGGTGTCTGTTGTAACTTTTCCTTTTTCATTTCTAATTTTATTGATTTGAGTCCTCTCTCTTTTTCTTCATGAGTCTGGCTAATGGTTTATCAATTTTGTTAATCTTCTCAAAAAACCAGCTTTTAGTTTTATTGACCTTTGCTATTGTTTTCTTTGTTTCTATTTCATTTATTTCTGCTCTGATCTTTATGATTTCTTTCCTTCTGCTAACTTTGGGTTTTGTGTGTTCTTCTTTCTCTAGTTCCTTCAGGTGTAACGTTAGATTCCTTATTTGAGATATTTCTTGTTTCTTGATGTAGCCTTTTATAGCTATAAACTTCCTGTTAGAACTGCTTTGCTGCATCCCACAGGTTTTGGATCATCGTGTTTTCATTGTCATTTGTCTGTATGTGTTTTTTGATTTCCTCTTTGATTTCTTCAGTGACCTCTTGGTTATTTAGTAATGTGTTGTTTAGCCTCCATGTGTTTGTGTTTTTTTACATTTTTTCCCCTGTAACTCATTTCTAATCTCATAGTGTTGTGGTCAGGAAAGATGCTTAATATTATTTCAATTTTCTCTAAATTTACTGAGGCTTGATTTGTGATCCAAGATGTGATCTATCCTGGAAATTGTTCCATGCACACTTGAGAAGAAACTCTAATCTCCTGTTTTTGGATGGAATGTCCTATAAATATCAATTAAATCTATCTGTTCTATTGTGTCATTTAAAACTTGTGTTTCCTTATTAATTTTCTGTTTGGATGATCTGTCCATTAGTGTAAGTGAGGTGTTAAAGTCCCCCACTATTACTGTGTTACTGTCAATTTACTCTTTTAGAGCTGTTAGCAGTTGCCTTATGTATTGTTGTGCTCCTATGTTGGGTGCAGATATATTTATAATTGTTATATCTTCTTCTTGGATTGACTCCTTGATCATTATGTAGTGTCCTTCCTTGTCTCTTGTAACATTCTTTATTTTAAAGTCTATTTTATCTGATATGAGTATTGCTACTCCAGCTTTCTTTTGGTTTCCATTTGCATGGAATATCTTTATCCATCCCCTCATTTTCAGTCTGTATGTGTCCCTAGGTTTGAAGTGGGTTTCTTGTAGACAGCGTATGTATGGGTCTTGTTTTTGTATCCATTCTGCGAGCCTGTGTCTTTTTGTTGGAGCATTTAATCCATTCACGTTTAGGGTAATTATCAATATGTATGTTCCTATTACCATTTTCTTAAGGGTTTTGGATTTGTTTTCCTAGGTCCTTTTCTTCTCTTATGTTTTCCAGTTAGAGAAGTTCCTTTAGCATTTGTTGTAGAGATGGTTTGATGGTACTGAATTCTCTTAGCTTTTGCTTTTCTGTAAAGCTTTTGATTTCTCCATCGAATCTGAATGAGATCCTTGCCGGGTAGAGTAATCTTGGTTGTAGGTTATTCTTTTTCATCACTTTAAGTATATCATGCCACTCCCTTCTGGCTTGTAGAGTTTCTGCTGAGAAATCAGCTGTTAACCTTATGGGAGTTCTCTTGTATATTATTTGTTGTTTTTCCCTTGTTGCTTTCAATAATTCTTCTTTGTCTTTGATTTTTGACAATTTGATTACTATGTGTCTTGGTGTGTTTCTCCTTGGGTTTATTCTGTATGGGACTCTCTGTGCTTCCTGGACTTCAGTGGCTATTTCCTTTCCCAATGTAGGGAAGTTTTCGACTATAATCTCTTCAAATATTTTCTTGGGTCCTTTCTCTCTCACTTCTCCTTCTGGGACCCCTATAATGTGAATGTTGTTGCGTTTAATGTTGTCCCATAGTTCTCTTAGGCTGTCTTCATTTCTTTTCATTCTTTTTTCTTTATTCTGTTCCACAGCAATGAATTCCACCATTCTGTCTTCCAGGTCACTTATCCGTTCTTCTGCCTCAGTTATTATGCTATTGATCCCTCCTAGTGTAATTTTCATTTCAGTTATTGTATTGTTCATCTCTGTTTGTTTGTTCTTTAATTCTTCCAGGTCTTTGTTAAACATTTCTTGCATCTTCTCGATCTTTGCCTCCATTCTTTTTCCGAGGTCCTGGATCATCTTCACTCTCATTATTCTGAATTTTTTCCTGGAAGGTTGCCTATCTCCACTTCATTTAGTTCTCTTTTAGTTTTTTTTTTCTTGTTCCTTCATCTGGTACATAGCTCTCTGCCTTTTCATCTTGTCTATCTTTCTGTGAATGTGGTTTTTGTTCCCTGGAATTTTAAACTATGCTGGGACAGGAAGTATAAATTGGGACTCTCTCAGGCAAACAAAGATGGACGACAAGCTTCCTTTATATAATACTGATGGGTGTGAGCTACTAAGTTCAGTGAACATCCATGGGTTAAAATAATGGAAAGGAAATAATTTATATGTTAGAAACATTGGGATTGCAAGAAATGTAGTGTAAGAATAGATTGGATTTCATCAGTTGGCAAGAATGAACAATATACCAATTTAGGAGGAAGTGAGAGTAATTTAGGCAAAGGGGAATGATTCCCTGTAATAAAATGGTTTTGGTGAGAATGGTTAAAAGTAGAAGGACTTAAAAGATAGGAGTAGATGTGTTATATAATAGCTGTTGATTAATGGGTAAGGGAGCCAATGGAAAGGAAAAGTTTGATGACAAAGAAAAGAGAATGACCAGTTGATGGAGATGTGAAATTCAGGTGGAATCCTGAACAGAGAGAGTATACATCAAAGGAGTTATTTTACGTTTATGTTACAGTTACTGCAATTATTCCGGGAGCAGAAATTGGATTTGTCATCGAGATTGAGGAAATGTCAGGTGTTTCCGTATGATGGTGTTTGACAACTGAGAGAAACAGCTGAGGTCATCTGAAGGTAAAAAGTGGATAAGAGGTGGGACAATAGAGAAGGTTCGATGTTGTACTTGAAATCAATGGTGAGAGCTGAGTAGAAATAAAAGAAGGATAGAGATTTAGTACTTTTTAATAAAGATCTAGTGTTGTTTGAGACCATAAATTTGTACAGGAAGCATATTTGTGGTTACCTGAATTCGTTTTCGGTAGCACTGAGCAGTTCAAATGTAGAAGGAGAGAAGAAAATCCAGGAATAAAATGCAATATTTGATGCAATATAATGCCAACAGCAAAGCAGCTGAGGTTGAAATGATGAATTCTATCACCTGACTTAGATGGTGAATCACTGAAGACAGAAGAGAATTGACTGACAGTAGAGAAGTGTATCAAAATGCTAGTGGCCTTAATAGAGTCAAAGTATAAATTAAGTGAGATGATATCAACTGTAAAAAGATTGCAGTCAGGTATGGGATTACTGACTTTAATATTTTTGAGATTTATTAGTGTAACCAAATTATATGTGGTTTTGGAATTAGATGCCAGGAGCTGAGTTTTGGTAATAGGTATGGTGTATTAGTTCACTAGGTTTGCCATAACAAAGTACCACAAACTGGATGGCTAAAGAACAGAAGTTTATTGTCTCACAATCCTGGAAGCTAGAAATCTGAAATTAAAGTGCTGGCAGGGTTGATTTCTTCTGAGGGCTGAGAGGGAAGGATCTGGTACAGGCCTCTCTCCTTAGCTTATAGAGGATGTCTTTTTCCGATGTCTCTTCACATCATCTTCTCCCTATGCCTGTTTGCCTCTCTGTCCAAATTTATCCTTTTTTTATAAGGCCACCATGAATTAGAGCCCACCCTCATAACCTCATGTTTAACCTGATTATTTCTGTAAGAACCTTATCTCCAAACAAGATCACACTCTGAGGTACTGGGGGTAAGGACTCCAACATATATTTTTTGAAAGGACACTATTCAATTCATGACATAAAAGATTTAGAAGGTTAATGCATTGGGAGCAAAGGGTGATATCTCAGGTGTCCTCATAAAGATGACGTCATCCAGGGCACATGAATTTCTCAGCATAAAGGAGCATATTCTTCAGGAACTGACAGGTAGTTTCTAGGGTACTGAGGCAGAAAGAAAAAGGGTAATATTTCCAGATAATGTGGCTTTCAAATATATAAAAGTTTCCACTTTATAAGGGTAGGTAAATGGTATTTGAAAGTAGGTTGGAGAGGGAGGAAGATGTTGACATGCCTTCTCAACTCTGTAATAACTGGGGTAGAGAAGAATCAGCAGAAAGACTGAGAAGGCTGCTAAGGCAGTGGTGTCAGCAATGACCAGTAAGTATAGATTAATTTTATGAAATAGGCTTAAAGTAGATGTGAAATTTTTAAACATGGATTGTAGGTTCCTGATTGCAGAGCTGAACATTTAGAAAAGAAGGAGGTAAAAAGGAAGTTGAATCTAAGAAGCGGATGTGCTAAAATACCAGTGGAGGAAAGAGAGTAAATTGTCATTAATGACCAAAAGGACAAGGTTACAAGAAGACAAGGTAAGTCCACAAAATTTTCAAAGTATTAGTACCAAAATTCCCATTTTGAATCCAACAGGCTTTCTAGGCACTCTAGGTTTTTGGAAAGAGCAGCAGCCTGTGAAGCAGGGTTAGTGGATGTAAGATCAAAAACTCCCCATGAAAGCTAGAATTAATTTTGCTGCCAAAGGAATCCAACCCCTAAGAAGCAGTAGAATTAATTAACTGTATTTCTTCTGTTCAAAGTCA
This sequence comes from Pseudorca crassidens, assembly GCF_039906515.1. Taxonomy (NCBI): domain Eukaryota; kingdom Metazoa; phylum Chordata; class Mammalia; order Artiodactyla; family Delphinidae; genus Pseudorca; species Pseudorca crassidens. The sequence continues at coordinate 79,066,037 of NC_090299.1, forward strand.
TAATTAATTGAAAAAAAAAACTATCAGTGATATAAGAAGTGTTTAGAGAGGCGGGGGACCGTAGAGGAGTTGGTAGGGACTCCACTAAATAAAACAAATATTTTATGAGAAAATATTTCCTGTAATTGATGAAATATAGACTTTTAAGGACTCTAATCTTATACTGCAAACAGCCACTGAATCAGGTTGGAGGAGGTAAAAAGGAGACATCTGTAGAAGGAGTTAGCTAAAGGAGGGGAGGCTATGTATTAAGGTTCTCTTTTCAAAAATACCTCTGTTCTCTTTTGTGTTTGTTATTCCATTCCCCCCCTTTGGAAATACTGAAGTATTACTTTATTCATGCAAAAAAATTTAGAAGTTTTACAAATCATTTGTATGATAGTATCTTAGAAAAACAAATCTTTAAATTTTATTTTGATTGGAGAATATATTATTAATATGTTGAGCTCAGGAGTCTGATTGGAGGATAGAAAATGTGACCCTGCTCTGGCAAATGGGGCTGCAAACCGTATGACTCATGGAGGATGAAGAGGCGGCTGACATCATCGCCAAGATCCTAGACACTTCCATATATAAAAGTTTGAGAACTTACTGAGAGACCCACAGGAAAGTGATGCCCCTAAGAGAAATCTGGTTTTGATATAAAGAAGGTACAAAAGTCATTTTGTTAAAAGATCTGCAATAAGGAAGGACAGTGAGTCCTGGGAATTTAAATTGTTGTAGAAGTAGAAAGAGTCTGTACCGATGTTCTGCCATTTCCTTCTAGTCAGGAGACAGATGGGAAAAATGGTTATGGGTTTGGATGTCAAAATATGTTAGACCCAGTCTCTTGGGGACAGGATTGCATTTTTAAGGAAAGACACTGTGTCATTAAAATAAAAGATTGTGATACTGGGAACTTAGGCCCCACGTAAGAATACAATATTCTCATCAGAGTAAAGAACTAGAGATAGTAGTGAGGTGGTTCATTCTTTTCTCCTCATCTTCAAAGACCTCTGAGAAAAGGACAGGATTCAGTCTTAAGGGTCCAAGTGAAGTAAAGAGGATTAACCATATATGAGGGCTACAGTTATAGTGAGCAAACTTATTAGGTATCCATTTGGGCACTGGATTTCTTCCTTGGTGGTACTGGAAGCATTTTTAAAACAGGGGTGTTTTAAATTTCTGCCTCCATCCTGACTACATATGTGATCAGGAAAGCCTTTGGACAAATATATGGGTGAGGTTGGTTTAGGGTTATCACTGGGCAAATGGCCTTGGGAGGAGAAAATATCATTTCCCTACTGGGTGATAAAGTGACTTGCAGGATTAATTTGGAACACTGAAGACAATAATACTTTTCCTGAACCCCAACCTGCTGACAAGGACACAATTTTATACCCAATTTTGAAGATTATTTAACAATATTTGAAAATATTAATGACTAGAAAATAAGTGGAAATAAGAGTAACAGTATTCTTAATGTATTACCCAAATTTTGTAAAAAGAAAAAGGGATAGAGGCAAATGTTTAAAATTGTGATAATATATATCTCTGGAAAAATATACTAACCTGGACTTGCATAAATGCTATTCTAGATGTAACTCAAAAATGTCTGAAAAACATTATTCATTCTAACATATGTGTTTAAATTTTAAAATATCTCCAACAATACCTTTTTACCAGAACTTGCAAATAAGTGAATCCCTATTATTGTAAAGATGAAACCGAAGTACTTTAAATTACAGAGGTTCACATAGCAAAATATATGAAAAAGAAATGCAAAATAGCACTTCCAACACTGCCCTCTAAAGAGAGAAAAGCCAGTGTTTCTGAAGTAAATTTCTAAATTTAAATCATATTTTCTGTATTCAGAATTTTGCATGCGATTAGAATAAAAGAAAAATCTCCAAGGAACAAAACATGAAGTAAAATATGGACATTTGAGCAATTATCAGAGAAGACAAAAGTCCTTGAACTTAAGAACATTTTCTCAAAAGTAATTTCTCAGCTGTTAGATATCAAAAGAGTCCAGGCTTATTCTGTGTAAAGCAAGACTTCAGAATCCTGCTTTAAAAACTATTCCAATATGGAAATAATTCTTTATATTTTATAGCTTTATGAAGTCTTTCATCTAAGGATCTCGAAAAGGAAATGAAGTAAGGGCAATGATTGAATTTTTGCATATTAATGACTGCAAGAAAAATGGAAACAATTAAAAAGAAATAGATGTCTACTATAATGAAAGCCACTTTTTAATGTTATACATAAGATTAGCTGAATAGTTAAAGAAAAGTGATAGCTGATGGCTATTATTTTGTTTCTGAATTTCTTTGTAAGCACTATCATTATGCTACATGGACAGGGTAGAGATGTCTCAGAAGGAAACATGTGTTTTATTCTAGCAAGGAGCTGTCCCTTTTATACCTATCAGAACACTTGTATTCATAAAATGTTTCAATACTGAAACATACAGCAACTACGTTCAAGATTGTTTACAACCCAAGGCCTCGAATAGAAAAATATTTTTTTTTTTAAAAAAACTTAAAATGCTGCACTGTACTTTACAGTCAAGGCCACTATTAAGTAGCAACATAGTGTCCTGTGAGATATCATTTATAGGCCTCTAAAAGTCTCATCTGCTCCAAAATGATAGCTATACATTTAAAACAGTTTCTTAGATGGCCATCTTTAACCCCTTTTTTGTCAAAAAGGGCCTCCACTACCTTCTATAAAGAGTCTTTTTGCATATTGCAAAACAAGTAGCACTTTTAGTCATATTAATACAAGACAGCCCTTCCTACAGGCTGACTCAGCCTCAAAAGAGATTGAAGGGTTTAACAAGCATAGGAAGTGCTAGATTTTACCTCTCTACTTTCCTCTTGGCCAGATGCCTTTGTACAGTGCAAATATACAGCAGTACCCACAGCACACTGGTTGCCCTACAGTTGAGAAGTCACTGTCAAAAAAGCCATCTTAAAATGCAAATTACATTAGCTAGGAAGAGATAACACATATGTCTGAAGTTATATTAAGGGCTTAAATATAATCAATGTCCTTTAAAACTTTAATTGTATTCCTAAAATATTATTTACTAGAATACATTATTGCTCATGCCTCCATTTCCCATAGGAGGAAAAGCATGGAAGGAACACATTGGGGTGGCTTACTGCTCCCTGTTCAACAACTGACGTACATAATTAAATAAGGGGGAATAAACTGCACATATGTGTATCAACCCTTCTGGGCTTTCTCGCTGAATCTTGCAGAACCACTTGTCCTCAGGATGCACATATTTTCTTTCTCTTGAATTCAGTAAGCTCCCTGTTCCTCTGGGGATGCCTCTGACTGGGGAGAATAATATAATTCAAGAGAGCAAAAGGTGAGGGGGATTTATATTGGGAAATATCTGACTGTAGGTTTATGCCATATTTTCTAATCACACTACAAGTTTGACCACTCATTTCTTAATTGATACAGAGGTTGAGAAGTAGAAGTTATTACACATTCTCCAATCTCCAATACTATTTATTGAGAGTAACCACTAGGATTGCTTTTCTCTGATGACAAGCTTTTCATTTTTCAATTGTTCTGGATTTTAGAAAATATTTGGATACTGGTAATATCACAGTGCTATTACTTTATAGTTATATTTTCAATATCAAATTGTGGAAAATTTAGGGTTTGTTACTCTAAAACAAGTATAAAATTACCTGCACAACACCTTGTAAGCAGCTGTGAATGAGAAGAATTCAAGCCTACAGCTTTCAGTATAATTAAATACAGAGGAAGAAAGACTAGAGTATCAAATGTAAAAATGTAAAATATAAAAACAGTAAAGAACAGGAGATAATCCCCAATGTCCTCCCCATTCTAGGAACTTGCCAAGAAATTACTACTCAATGGCTTTTAAGTATACATTCTATGCTGGAAAACCAATTTATTTTAAAGGGAGAGTTTATAATTGAAATGGAATGTCCAGTAATATTAGAATCTCCAGATGCTATCCATTTGCAAATGAAAAACATAAGCAGTGTTGTCAAGTCAGAAAATCTATGTCACAGAAAGGCATGTTTCGTCCTGTCAAAACAAAATAAAGGAAAACAAAACGAGCTTTGAAAAAGAAGGTCTCTGGAAACCACCTGACTTTAATGATGAGAAAGAAACTCATTGGATGAATTATCGAGTCCTGCATGTTTATTAATAATTTATGTAATTTAAAAGTCTGACAATATAAATATGGCCATAAATTACAAAGGGGAAAGTACAATCACTGTAGACAAATGAAAGAAAATGTGTTCGTGTCACTTGAAAAAATTACTCACACATTAAGGATTCTTAATGAGAGAATGGGAAATATTTCTACATTTCAGATGAATCAAGAAACATAGGAAGATCAACTCAAAATCAAGCTTGAAGAGAAAAGAAGTATGTAGATAAAAACTCAGCTATTTGCATAGGGTAAGAGTGTGTGATTGCCCTGGAGTTCTAGACAAATAATACCTAGCCTGAATTCAAAGAGAGATTGTCTACTCCAGTATTAGTCATTGCTGTTACAATAAATTCTCCATATAATACCTCTAAAGAATTTGCTAGAACAAATCTTTTATTTTCTACCCCACTGTTAAAAAATGTAATATGGGGAGTTGAGGAAGATGGTGGAAGAGTAAGACAGGGAGATCACCTTCCTCCCCACAGATACATCAGAAATACATCTACACGTGGAACTGCTCCTATAGAACACCCACTGAATGCTGACAGAAGACCTCAGACCTCCCAAAAGGCAAGAAACTCCCCATGTACCTGGGTACGGCAAAAGAAAAAAGAAAAAACAGAGACAAAAGGATAGGGACGGGACCTGTACCAGTGGGAGGGAGCTGTGAAGGAGGAAAGGTTTCCACACACTAGGAAGCCCCTTCGTGGGCGGAGACTGTGGGTGGCGGAGAGGGGAAGCTTCAGAGTAGCAGAGGAGAGCACAGCAACAGTGGTGCGGAGGGCAAAGCGGAGAGATTCCCGCACAGAGGATTGGTGCCGACCAGCACTCACCAGCCCTAGAGGCTTGTCAGCTCACCCACCAGGGTGGGCCGGGGCTGGGAGCTAAGGCTCAGGCTTCGGTTGGATCGCAGGGAGAGGACTGGGGTTGGCGGCGTGAACACAGCCTGAAGACGGATAGTGCGCCACGGCTAGCCGGGAGGGAGTCCGGGAAAAAGTCTCGACCTGCCGAAGAGGCAAGAGACATTTTATTCCCTCTTTGTTTCCTGGTGTGCGAGGAGAGGGGATTCAGAGGGCCGGTTAATGGAGCTCTAGAGACAGGCAAGAGCTGCGGCTAAAAGCGCGGACCTGAGACGGGCATGAGACGCTAAGGCTGCTGCTGCAGCCACCAAGAAGCCTGTGTGCGAGCACAGGTCACTATCCATACCTCCCCTCCTGGGAGCCTGTGCAGCCCGGCACTGCCAGGGTCCTGTGATCCAGGGACAACCTCCCCAGGAGAACGCACGGCATGCCTCATGCTGTTGCAACATCACGCTGGCCTCTGCTGCGGCAGGCTCGCCCCGCACTCCGTGCCCCTCGCTCACCCCAGCCAGAGTGAGCAAGAGACCCCGAATCAGCTGCTCCTTTAAGCCCGTCCTGTATGAGAAAAGAACAGAAGCCCTCAGGCGACCTATATGCAGAGGCGGGGCCAAATCATAACCTGAACCCTGGGAGCTGTGCGAACAGAGAAAGGGAAATCTCTCCCAGCAGCCTCAGGAGCAGCAGAATAAACCTCCACAATCAACTTGATGCACCCTGCATCTGTGGAATGTAAGAATAGACAACAAATCATCCCAAATTGAGGAGGTGGACTTTGAGAGCAAGATATATTATTTTTTTCCCCTTTTCCTCTTTTTGTGAGTGTGTATGTGTATGCTTCTCTGTGAGATTTTTGTCTGTAAAGCTTTGCTTTCACCATTTGTCCTAGGGTTCTGTACATCCGTTTTTTGTTTGTTTAAAGAAATTTTTTTCTCAATAATTATTTTTTATCTTTTATTTTAATAACATTATTTTGTTTTATCTTACTTTATTATATTTTATCCCCTTCCTTCCTTCCTTCATTCCTTCCTTTCTTTCTTTCTTTCTTTTTTTCTTTCTTTCTTTTCTTTCTTTCTTTCTAATTTTTCTCTCTTTTATTCTGATCCATGGGGATGAAAGGACTTGGTGCTTCAGCCAGCAGTCAGTGCTGTGCCTCTGAGGTGGGAGAGCCAACAACAGGACACTGGTCCACAAGAGATCTCCCAGCTCCATGTAATATCAAATGGCAAAAATCTCCCAGAGTTCTCCATCTCAACACCAAGAACCAGCTTCACTCAATGACCAGCAAGCTACAGTGCTGGACACACTATGCCAAACAACTAGCAAGACAGGAACACAAACCCACCCATTAGCAGAGTGACTGCCTAAAATCATAATAAGTCCACAGACACCCCAAAACACACCATCAGACGTGGACCTGCCCACCAGAAAGACAAGATCCACCCTCATCCACCAGAACACAGGCGCTAGTCCCCTCCACCAGGAAGCCTACACAACCAAATGAAACAACTTTAGCCATGGGGACAGAAACCAAAAACAACGAGAATTACGAACCTGCAGCCTGCAAAAAGGAGACCGCAAACACAGTAAGATAAGCAAAATGAGAAGACAGAAAAACACACAGCAGATGAAGGAGCAAGGTAAAAACCGACCAGACCTAACAAATGAAGAGGAAATAGGCAGTCTATCTGAAAAAGAATTCAGAATAATGATAGTAAAGATGATCCAAAATCTTGGAAATAGAATAGAGAAAATGCAAGAAACATTTAACAAGGACCTAGAAGAACTAAAGAGGAAACAAGCAAAGATGAACAATACATAAATGAAATTAAAAATACTCTAGAAGGGATCAATAGCAGAATAACAGAGGCAGAAAAAAAGGTAAGTGACCTGGAAGGTAAAATAGTGGAAATAACTACTGCAGAGCAGAATAAAGAAAAAAGAATGAAAAGAACTGAGGACAGTCTCAGAGACCTCTGGGACAACATTAAATGCGCTAACCTTCGAATTATAAGGGTCCCAGAAAAAGAAGAGAAAAAGAAAGGGACTGAGAAAATATTTGAAGAGATTATAGTTGAAAACTTCCCTAATATGGGAAAGGAAATAGTTAATCAAGTCCAGGAAACACAGAGAGCCCCATACAGGATAAATCCAAGGAGAAACACTCCAACACACATATTAATCAAACTATCAGAAATTAAATACAAAGAAAACATATAAAAAGCAGCAAGGGAAAAACAACAAATAACACACAAGGGAATCCCCATAAGGTTAACAGCAGATCTTTCAGCAGAAACTCTGCAAACCAGAAGGGAGTGGTAGGACATATTTAAAGTGATGAAGGAGAAAAACCTACAACCAAGATTACTCTAGCCAGCAAGAATCTCATTCACATTTGATGGAGAAATTAAAACGCTTACAGACAAGCAAAACCTAAGAGAATTCAGCACCACAATACCAGCTTTACAACAAATGCTAAAGGAACTTCTCTAGGCAAGAAACACAAAAGAAGGAAAAGACCTACAATAACAAACCCAAAACAATTAAGAAAATAGGAATAGGAACATACATATCAAAACTTACCTTAAATGTAAATGGATTAAATGCTCCCACTAAAAGACACAGACTGGCTGGATGGATACAAAAACAAGACCCATATATATGCTGTCTACAAAAGACCCATTTCAGACCTAGGGAAATATACAGACTGAAAGTGAGGGGATGGAAAAAGATATTCCATGTAAATGGAAATCAAAAGAAAGCTGGAGTAGCAATTCTCATATCAGACAAAATAGACTTTAAAATAAGGACTATTAGAAGAGCAAAAGGACACTACATAATGATCAAGGGATTGATCCAAGAAAAAGATATAACAATTGTAAATATTTATGCACCCAACATAGGAACACCTCAATACATAAGGTAAATACTAACAGCCATAAAAGGGGAAATCGACAGTAACACAATCATAATAGGGGACTTTAACACCCCACTTTCACCAATGGACAGATCATCCAAAATGAAAATAAATAAGGAAACACAAGCTTTAAATGATACATTAAACAAAATGGACTTAATTGATATTTATACAACATTCCATCCAAAAACAACAGAATACACATTTTTCTCAAGTGCTCATGGAACATTCTCCAGGACAGATCATATCTTGGGTCACAAATCAAGCTTTGGTAAATTTAAGAGAATTAAAATTGTATCAAGTATCTTTTCCAACTACAACGGTATGAGACTAGATATCAATTACAGGAAAAGATCTGTAAAACATACAAATACATGGAGGCTAAACAATACACTACTTAATAACCAAGTGATCACTGAAGAAATCAAAATATACCTAGAAACAAATGACAATGGCGACATGACGACCGAAAACCTATGGGATGCAGCAAAAGCAGTTCTAAGAGGGAAGTTTAAAGCAATACAATCCTACCTTAAGAAACAGAAAACATCTCAAATACACAACCTAACCTTGCACCTAAAGCAATTAGAGAAAGAAGAACAAAAAAACCCCAAAGTTAGCAGAAGGAAAGAAACCATAAAAATCATATCAGAAATAAATTGAAAAGAAAGAAACGATAGCAAAGATAAATAAAACTAAAAGATTGTTCTTTGAGAAGATAAACAAAATTGATAAACCATTAGCCAGACTCATCAACAAAAACGGGAGAAGACTAAAATCAATAGAATTAGAAATGAAAAGGAGAAGTAACAACTGTCATTGCACAAATACAAAAGATCATGAGAGATTACTACAAGTAACTCTAAGCCAATAAAATGGACAACCTGGAAGAAATGGACAAATTCTTAGAAATACAAAACCTGCCGAGACTGAACCAGGAAGAAATAGAAAATATGAACAGACCAATCACAAGGACTGAAATTGAAACTGTGATTAAAAATCTTCCAACAAACAAAAGCCCAGGACCAGATGGCTTCACAGGCAAATTATATCAAGCATTTAGAGAAGAGCTAACACCTATCCTCAAACTCTTCCAAAATATAGCAGAGTGAGGAACACTCCCAAACTCATTCTATGAAGCCACCATCACCTTGATACCAAAACCAGACAAAGATGTCACAAACAAAGAAAACTACAGGCCAATATCACTGATGAACATAGATGCAAAAATCCTCAACAAAATACTAGCAAACAGAATCCAACAGCACATTAAAAGGATCATACACCATGATCAAGTGGAGTTTATTCCAGGAATGCAAGGATTCTTTAATATGCGCAAATCAATCAATGTGATATACCACATTAACAAATTGAAGGAGGAAAACCATATGATCATCTCAATAGATTCAGAGAAAGTTTTCGACAAAGCTTAACACCATTATGATAAAAACCCTGCAGAAGTAGGCATAGAGGGAACTTTCCTCAACATAATAAAGGCCATGTATGACAAACCCACAGCCAACATCATCCTCAATGGTGAAAAACTGAAAGCATTTCCACTAAGATCAGGAACAAGACAAGGTTTCACACTCTCAGCACTCTTATTCAACATAGTTTTTGAAGTTTTAGCCACAGCAATCAGAGAACAAAAAGAAATAAAAGGAATCCAAATTGGAAAAGAAGAAGTAAAGCTGTCACTGTTTGCAGATGACATGATACCATACATAGAGAATACTAAAGATGCTACCAGAAAACTACTAGAGCTAATCAATGAAATTGGTAAAGTAGCAGGATACAAAATTAATGCACAGAAATCTCTGGCATTCTTATACACTAATGATGAAAAATCTGAAAGTGAAATTAAGAAAACTCTCCCATTTACCACTGCAACAAAAAGAATAAAATATCTAGGAATAAACCTACCTAAGGACACAAAAGACCTGTATGCAGAAAATTATAAGACAGTGATGAAAGAAATTAAATATGATACAAATAGATGTAGAGATATACCATGTTCTTGGATTGGAAGAATCAACATTGTGAAAATGACTCTACTACCCAAAGCAATCTACAGATTCAATGCAATCCCTATCAAATTACCACTGGCATTTTTTACAGAACTAGAACAAAAAATTTCACAATTTGCATGGAAACACAAAAGACTCCGAATAGCCAAAGCAATCTTGAGACCAAAAAATGGAGCTGGAGGAAATCAGGCTCCCTGACTTCAGACTATACTACAATGCTACAGTAATCAAGACAGTATGGTATTGGCACAAAAACAGAAATACAGATCAATGGAACAGGATAAAAAGCCCAGAGATAAACCCATTCACATATGGTCACCTTATCTTTGATAAAGGAGGCAAGAATATACAGTGCAGAAAAGACAGCCTCTTCAATAAGTGGTGCTGGAAAAACTGGACAGGTATATGTAAAAGTATGAAATTAGAACACTCCCTAACACCATACACAAAAATAAACTCCAAATGGATTAAAGACCTAAATGTAAGGCCAGACACTATCAAACTCTTAGAGGAAAACAGAGGCAGAATGCTCTGTGATATAAATCACAGCAAGAACCTTTTTGACCCACCTCCTAGAGAAATGGAAATAAAAACAAAAATAAATAAATGGGACCTAATGAAACTTAAAAGCTTTGCACAGCAAAGGAGACCATAAACAAGACGAAAAGACAGCCCTCAGAATGGGAGAAAATATTTGCAAATGAAGCAACTGACAAAGGATTAATCTCCAAAATTTACAAGCAGCTCATGCAGCTCAGTAAGAAAGAAACAAAGAACCCTATCCAAAAATGGGCAGACTACCTCAATAGACATTACTCCAAAGAAGATATACAGATTGCCAAGAAACACATGAAAGAATGCTCAACATCATTAATCATTAGAGAAATGCAAATCAAAAGTACAATGAGATATCATCTCACACTGGTCAGAATGGTCATCATCAAAAAATCTAGAAACAATAAATGCTGGAAAGGGTGTGGAGAAAAGGGAACACTCTTGCACTGTTGGTGAGAATGTAAATTGATATAGCCACTATGGAGAACAGTATGGAGGTTCCTTAAAAAACTACAAATAGAACTATCATATGACCCAGCAATCCCACTACTGGGCATATACCCTGAGAAAACCATAATTCAAAAAGAGTCATGTACCAAAATGTTCATTGCAGCTCTATTTACAATAGCCAGGACATGGAAGCAACCTAAATGCCCATCAACAGATGAATGGATAAAGAAGATGTGGCACATATATACAATGGAATATTACTCAGCCATAAAAAGAAATGAAATTGAGTTATTTGTAGTGAGGTGGATGGACCTAGAGACTGTCATACAGAGTGAAGTAAGTCAGAAAGAGAAAAACAAATACCGTATGCTAACACATATATATGGAATCTAAAAAAAAAAAAAAAAAGGTCATGAAGTACCTAGGGGTAAGACGGGAATAAAGACACTGATCTACTAGAGCATGGACTTGAGGATATTGGGAGGGGGAAGGGTAAGCTGTGACAAAGTGATAGAGTGGCATGGGCACATATACACTACCACATGTAAAATAGATAGCTAGTGGAAAGCAGCCGCATAGCATAGGGAGATCAGCTAGGTGGTTTGTGACCACCTAAAGCGGTGGGATAGGGAGGGTGGGAGGGAGAGAGTTGCAAGAGGGAAGAGATATGGGAACATATGTATATGTATAACTGATTCACTTTGTTATAAAGCAGAAACTAACACACCATTGTAAAGCAATTATAGTCCAATAAAGATGTTAAAAAAGTAATATGTATATGCATATATATATACAATCATCTGTATAACTATGCTTTATAATTATATAACTATATGTATAATGACTATATATAACTATATATATATTAACGGAGGAATAAAAATCTTTGTTACTAAACACTGGATAAAGAAAGCAAATACTTCTATACAATGTGGAATATTCATGAACTAGTCACACATTACTTTATGAAAACTGAGGAGGGAAGAATAATCTGAATACATGAAAACTAGTAATAAACTTTTAAAATGAAACTAACAAAAATATTTGCAATATAAAATGAAAAGTAGAAGCTTTATGTTAAAAAATTTTTAATTATTACAACTCAGTGCAAGAAAATATAATTTAGAATACAAAATTCAGGGTAAAAATGTTAATAAAAGTTAATTTAAATGACTATGTGTCATGGCATGAGAGAACTTTAGAAGAAAAATGTCTTAATTCAAAGCTCTAGTTTGTCTACAAATGATATGTGTATTTGGGCGTTGTAAGGATTAAATGACATAAAGTGTCTAACTTAGAGTAAGTTCTCAGTAAATGAAGGGAAATAGAAATTATAAACCCTATTCCCTTTCCAAATGCTAGAAAGAAATTTCTAACAGAGTGACACATATACAATAAAATCTAAGTGGCTTTTAATGATATTTACCAAATGCTATTTTAGGCATGTCTCAGTGATAAATATAAACAGAAGTTTATGTTCCATGATTTTCATCCCTAGCAGTAGGCATTTAAGAGGAAGTAATATTTGGCAATATACAGAACAGAAAGTTAATCTACTGATACTTTCCTATTTATTAAACTTTAATTTAGCATTTTATGACATCTTGATTATATATGTCTCAGTGAAATATGAACATTAAAATAAAATGGTCACCTTATAATAGAGCATGCATGTATTTTAAAATCATCCTCTCATCATATATTATAAAAGTCTTATGTATCATATTTTAAAGTATTTTATTTTAAATGTTTTGTTATGAATTCACCCTTTTGAAATATACTGAAGGATAACACTGCTGTAAAGTGCATCCTAATTTAAACTACAACTGGATATAAAAGTTAAATATTTGTGAATGCAGTTCTAAATCTTTGGGCTCAGTTAAACTATTTATTTGATAACTATATTCTTCTGACCTTTTTAAAAATATAGTCAGTGCTGTCACAGAGAAAATTGTAGCTCAGGGACAATCTGGAAGGCACACAAACATTCCAAAAGAACTGAATCTATGTAGAAAAAATTATGCTTGAAACATTCTCATTTATTTCAAGGTTTTTAAATGAAAGCATAGAAACACTTTCCCCCCTAAGGCTTTAAACAGCATAGCCTGGATCACTTCAATTCCCATAAGGTCTATTTCTTGAATGGCTTTTAAATGTAAGCAGAACAACCTTCTTCAATTGACTTCAAATATGTTTTCATATGCCTCATAGGAAATAAGATGAGACAATAAATTGCTACAGTCCATGAATATTGGAGAACAGCATTCACGTATTTAAAGTTATTTTTAAAGAATGTGTCTACAAAGTACAATATGAATTAATAAGTTGACAATTATCTAGTTAATATAATCAAAAGCACAGCCAAAATTTATGATATAATGCCAACTCAGAAGCTTGTGCATGATGATCAAGCTGTTTCTTGACCTTGTGATACATAGATCAGACCCCAGACCAAGGCATTTAAAAATTTATTTCTCATGGGTTCTGCTTTCAGGAAGATGGAAGAGATTTACTTTTTCTTATTCCAACTAAGTAAATCTTAAAACCTCAACATTATATATAAAACAAACGTGGACTTACAAAAGTAGAGAAAAAAGGCAGACTGGATAGGAAACTCAAAACCCAAAAAATTATGCAGTGGTAGATTCCCTCAGGGTTTTTTTTCTTTTTCATATTTTTTTTTTCATATATTTTGGACTTGGAGCTGAAGAAGCAACCCCCCAGAAATACTAACAGGCACAGATAATAAAATCCCCAGCAAAAGCCTTCTCTCTTTGGCCTAAAAAATGGGAGTGGGCAGCTACAAGCATAGAAAAACTTTTAGACAATAACTGCTTTCCTATAGCCAAACACCACATTTTTAAAAAAAGTCAGTGGCCCCATCTCCACTCATGTAATCAAAGGCCAAGTGGGAATCTAAGACTTCAATCCCTGCCAAGTTATAACAAGGCACCTTTGAAAGTTAATTTTATTTGTCAACTTGACTGAGCCATGTGGTGCTCAGACACTCGGTCTAGCATTTTTCTGGGTGTATCTGGTTTGTGAAGGTGTTTTTGCATAATCTTAATATTTGAAATGGTAGACTGTGTAAAGCAGATTGCCCTCCCCAGTGTGGATGGGTCTCATACTGGCAATTGAAAGTTTGTATAGAACAAAAAGCCTGACCCTCCCATGAATAAGAGGGAACATCTTCTGGCTGACAGCATTTGAACTGGTGCACCAGTTTTTTCATGCCTTCAGACTTAAACTTTAACATGGGCTTGTCCTGGGTCACAAGCCTGACTGCAACAGAACAGGAACTACATCATTAACTCTCTTGATCCTCATGTCCTGAGGCTCAGATTGGAACTACACCATTGGATCTCCTGGATCTCCATATGGCTGAATGTAAATCTTGAAACATTTCAGCCTACATAATTACGTGAGCCAACACATTATAATAAATTTCTTTATATATATAGATGTTTCTCAAGGAAATATATGTATATAAACAAATATATATACATAATTGCATTATATAAACAAATATATATACGTAATTACATTAAATATATATACACACACAGTGAGTCCCCTACATATGAACCTTCAATTTGTGAACTTTCAAAGGTGTGAACATGCATCGCTCATCCATCCTATGGACGAGGGAAGTTATAGCTACTTTCAAGAAATATTATTTATGTCACACTTTTCATCAGGCAGTAAAGGTGAGTGATGAATCAGGAACAACCTTGTGACAATTTTGGAAGGACTATAATATCTACAAGGCCATATAAAACATTGACTTTGCTTGGCCTGAGGTTACAGCCATCACCATGAATGGGGTTTGGAAGAACCTTTGCCCCCAGTTTGTTCACAGTTTTCGTGGATTTGAGAAGGTGGATGAGGAGTCCAAAGAGGTCTTCAGCAACTTAGTGACCCTCGGAGAGAAGTTGGAGCTAAACCTGCAGCGGATGACTTCATTGCACTCCTTGCTATGCCACATGAGGAGATTACTAATGAAGACCTGATGGAATTGGAGGCCCAGAGAAAGGATAAAGAGAAACAAGAGGAAGAAGAAGTGAGTGAGGACCCGAAGAGATTCACAGTGCAGGAAATAGCAAGGGGGTTTTTCTTTATTTGAGGAGGTACTGTTAGTTTTTGCGGTATAGGACCTGAATGTCGAATGGTACATGAAGGTTGCAGCAGCCATTCAGAATGCTATCCAGTGCCACCGTGTCATAGATGTTGAGAAAAAAACAGCTACTACCCAGGGATGTCGTTTTTTCAAGAGAGTAGATAGAATTGAATCCAGCAAGGAACCAGAACCTGTGCCATCAACGTCAGGTGTGAGTGAAATTGCAGGTTGCCCTCCATCTCCTATTGCTGATGATCCTTCAGCTCTATCATCTCTCACCTCCTCTCCCTCCTTCAGTCAGTAACTCTTCTTGCCTTTTTACTCGATGCCAGCCCCTGTATGCCAGCTGTTGTACTGTACTACTGTACTTTCCAAGGTACTCTACTGTAAGTTTAAATATCTTTTATTTTCTTTATTTTTTGTGTCTACTTATTTTTTTATGTACTATTTGTGTGAAAAGCATTATAAACTTATTACAGTACAGTACTATTATATATAGCCAATTGTGTTAGTTGGGTACCTAGGCTAACTTTGTTGGACTTAAGAGCAAAATTGGATTTATGAATGCGCTCTCAGAATGAAACTTGTTTGTACGTAGGGGACTTACTGTGTGTATACACACATACACACACACACACACACACACATATCCTATTGGTTATGTTTCTCTGGAAAATCCTGACTAATATAGCACCCCAACTCCTCCTCCTTGCACCAGGGTGGTGTCAGAATAGGCCAATTAGGTAGGGAGTCAGGACTTTCATCTCCACAAGGCAGTAAGCAGCCCCTTTCCTATGATGTCAGTGTAGATAACAAGGGAAACCTGGACACCACCACCATTAGGTAATAGCAAGTTGCACCTTCTGCTCCCCTCTGAGGTAGTGTCAGAGAAGGTCTTGTGGAGAGTCAGTACTTTCAGTACCACCACCCAGTAATAAGGCCACTGACATACTCTGGTGTCAGTGACAACTATATGAGGATCAGTGAGGAGGCGTTTCCACCCATGCCATCCAGAGAGATACCACTGTAGGCCTAGTGGGAGATAGAACTCCCACACATGCCTAGCAGTAATGAGGAGCCTTCTCCTCAGGTGTTAATGGATTTTTATTCAGGAACCTAGACTTCTACATCCATCTAGCAGTAATGAGGCAGTGCCCCCTTCCTTTCTGTGTCAGAATGGTATCAAAGAAAGCCAGTAAAACAGAGGTTTAAGTAAGAACTCTAGCCTCATAACATAGTATTCAAAGTGTCCAAGTTTCAATTTAAAAAAAAATCACTTATATCAAAAACCAGAAAGATCTAAAACTGAATGAATAAAAAGACAGTGAATAGATGTCAACATCAAGATGACAGAATTGCTAAGATTAGCTGACAAAGATTTTAAAGCAGTTGACATAAAAATGTTTCAAAGAGCAATTTTAAACACACTTGAGACAAAAGAAATACAGAACACCTTAGAAAATAAAAAAAAGAAAGTTGAATAAAGAAATTAAAAAAATAAAGAAGAATGAAGTGGAAATGTTAGAACTGAAAAATACAATAACAGATTAAAAACACTCAATGCATGGTTCAAGAGCACAATAAAGGAAACAGAAGAAAGGATCAGTGAAACTGGATAAAGATTGATAAAAATTATACTGTCTTGTGAACAGAAAAAGAAATAGACTGAAAAAGAAATGAACAGAGCCACTGGAACTTGTGGCACTAAAACAAAATATCAAAACTTCATGTCATTAGAGTCTTAGAAGAAGAGAAAGAAGATGAGGCTTAAAAATTAATAACTAAAACATGAACAAATTTGACAAATGACAAAGTGAACATCAAATAAAATAACTGGAAGAAATCCACATCAAGACAGAGTCATAGTCATTGTCAAATTTCTGAAAACTAAAGACTAAGGAAAAAATCTTGAAAGAAAATCAAGAGTAAAACAGAAAGAGAGAATCACCTTACCTCTACGGGAAAAAATATTTCAAATGACAATGGATTTATCAGAAACCATGAAGGCCAGCAGGAAGTGGCACATGATGTTTCCTGTGCAAAAGAGAAAGAACCACCAACCCAGTATCCAATATTCAGCATAAATATTCTTTATGAATGAAATAGAAATCAAACATTCCCAGATGAACTAAAACTAAGAGAATGTGTTGCTAACAGACCTACTCTACTAGAATGGCTAAAGGAAGTTCTCTAAACAGAGAAGAAACAAAGAAAAAAGCCTTGAAATATCAAGAAGTAAGAAAGAATACAGTAAGCAAAAATATGGATAAATACAATTGTCTTTCCTTCTATTGTATCTTCTAAATTATGTTTGATGATTGAAGCAAAAATTGACACTGATTTCATTCTAAATGTATGATAAAAAATTAAATCAATTATAAACAGAAGTTAAGGAGACATAAAGGGAAGTAAGTTTTCTACAAAAATAGAAAACAGAACTGGAAAATTAATCATCCTAGTAGACTGTGATAAATTATCTTTATACAACAGAGTTGCTGGATCAATAACTAAGCAAGTTATACAAAGAGATACACTTGGAAACTCTATAAATAAATCAAAATGGAATTCTAAAAGTGTTCTAGTACACTACAGAAAGGCAGGAAAAAGTATACAGATAATCAAAACATCAGAGAACAAACAAACAAAATGGCCAACATAATCTCTAACATATCAAGAATTATATTACTACTAAATACATCATTTAATTATGTTAAATGAACTAAATGCACCATTTAAAACACAAAGATTGGCAGAGTGGATTAAAAAATATGACCCAACCATATGCTGTCTGTAAAAAACTCACTTCAAATGTAATATTATCAGCATATTGAAAGTAAAAAATAGGAAAAGATATATTACAAAACAATCAAAATAAAGC
This sequence comes from Pseudorca crassidens, assembly GCF_039906515.1. Classification (NCBI taxonomy): domain Eukaryota; kingdom Metazoa; phylum Chordata; class Mammalia; order Artiodactyla; family Delphinidae; genus Pseudorca; species Pseudorca crassidens. Next base: position 79,084,030 of record NC_090299.1, read on the forward strand.
AAGAATGGCCATACTATCACAAACAGTAGACTTCAAAGAAAAGAAAATTCCAGAGAGAGAGGAATAGTATATAAACACAAAAGTGTGAATCTGCAGGAAAGGTATAGCAATCTTACATGTGTATTCAGCAAACAGCAGCCCTGAAAAATATATAAAGCAAAGATAAATCAACAACAAACCTTTAACAACCTTTTCTAAACAAGTGATAATCAAAGGGAGAGAAAAATATCAAGGAAATAGAACCCAAAACGTTATCAATCAACATAATTGACATTTATAGAACACTCTAATTAACAAGAGCAAAATACACATACTTTCCAGTGTCTATGAAAAATACACCAAGAGGGAGAATATCATGGGTCATAAAATAAACCTCAACAAATTTAACTGAAATCAAACAGAAGATGCTTTCAGACCACATTGGAATCAAAATAGAAATCAACAACATTACACCTAACAGGAAAATCTCCAAACACTTTGGAATTAAATATCACATATGGATTATTTATAATCCAGCACGCATGGACTACAGATAATCCATTGGTCAAAGAGAAAGTAACAAGAGAAATTTTTAAAATACATGGAACTGAATTAAAATGAAAATATAACAAATCAAAATTTGTGAGGTACAATTAAGCAGTACTGAGAGAGAAATTTAGAATACTAAACACATACGTTAGAAAACAGGAAAAATCTGAAGTCACTAATCTAAGGTACTTCCTCAAGAAATTAGCAGAAGACAAGAAAAGTCCAAAACAAGCAGAAGGAAGAAAATAAGAACATTAAACTTAATGGTGAATAAATGAATTTCCCCCCCTAAAATCAGAAAGAAGGCAAGGACATTCATTATCACCACTCTTTCTCAATGTAGAGCTGGAAGTTCTAGCCAGTGTAATAAATCAAGATAAGAAAATAAAAGGCATAGAGATTGGAAAGGAAGGACTAAAACTGACCCTACTTGCAGAAGATATGTTGCCTCTTTAGGACATTTCAAAGAGTAAACACACACACACACATACACACACACACACACACACACACAAATTTCATATAACTAAGTAAGTTCAGCAAGGAAACAGCGTAGAAGATACACATACAAAAACGTACTACCCTGGTGGTCGAGTGGTAAAGAATCCACCTTACAATGCAGGAAATGTGGGTTCCATCCCTGGTCAGGGAACTAAGATCCCACATGCCACAGGGTAACTAAGCCGGCGTGACACAACTACTGAGCTCATGTGCCTCAACTAGAGAGCCTGTGTGCTGCAAACTACAGAGCCCATGCGCCCTGGAGCCTGCACTCCACAACTAGAGAAGGGAAAACCCTTGCACTACAACTAGAGAGAAGCACGCATGCCACAATGAAAGACCCTGCATGCCGCAGTGAAGATCCCATGTGCCACAACTAAGACCTGACGCAGCCAAAAATAAATTAAATAAATAATAAATAAATAAATCTTTAAAAAATGTATTGTAATTCTATTTACCAGCAATGAAGACGTAGACACTGAAATAGAAATATTTGCAATTTTTTAAAATGAAATATGTAGTATGAATCTAACAAAACATATGCTGTACTTTTATGCTTAAAAATGCAAAGTGTTTATGAAATAATTAAAATATCAGATAAATGAAGAGATATACTATATTCATAAATTGGAAGTTTCATCAAAGTAAAGATGATTAATTTCGGAAAAATTGATATAAAGGTTTGTCACATTTCCTATCAAAAAAACAGAAACATAGTTTTTAGATGTAGATAAGATCACTCTAAAATTTGTATAGAATGTCAAGGGAATTTAATTGCTAAAAGCAATTGTGAAAAAGAAGAATAACACAGTAGGAATCTATCCAATTTCAATTATATGGTCACAGTAATCAAGACTGGTAGTATTGGAAAACAGATTTATGTATAGGTAAATGCAACAGAATTGAGAGTCCAGAAATAGATCCACACCAATATATTCAACTGATTTTTGCCAATTCAGTGAGGAAAGATGGCCCTTTTAACAAATGCTGGAGTAATTGTATATTGATAAGTAAAATATGAAAATTGACCTAAGTATCACACCTCATATAAAAGTTAACTCAAAACAGATTACAGCCTTAAATGTAATATAAAGCTAAAATCCTTTAGAAAATATATGAGTAACTCTTTTGGTTCTAGGGCTAGGCACGGAATTGTTACACTTGACATCAAAAGCAAAATCCTTGCAAGAAAAAAGTTGATAAATCAGACTTCATCAAACCTGCTCTTTGAAAGACCTAAAGGGAATGAAAGGACAAGCTACAGACTTGCAGAAAATATTTGCAAAACACATGTTCAACAAAGGATTAGTATCTTGAATATGCAAAGAACTCAAAATTCAAAGGTAGAAAAACAAAAAGCAAAGATCCAATGACCCAATTAGAAAATGGTCAAAAGACATGAGCAGACATTTTACTGAAGAAAATATACAGACACCAAATAAGCACATAGAAAGATGTTAAACACTGTTAGCTTTTAGGGAGATGCAAATTAAAATTACAATGTGATAGTTTCAGAATAGCTAAAATAAAAATGCTGGTGAGGACACAAAGAAATGGATGCCATGATTATACAGATACTCTCAAAACAGTTTGTGTCTAAAAAACAAAAGACAAGCAACAACAAGAACAACAAAAACCCTAAATATACACATAACTATACAACTACATTTACCCAGAAAAATGAAAACTTCAGACTAGACAAAATTTATACATAATTGTTCATAGCAGTTTTACTCATAATGGCCAAAAACCTGGAAACAACCCATGTATTCTTCAATGGATGAATGGTTCAACAAATTATGGTACAACTATGCTAGTTGTTAATAAGAGGAATAAATGATTCATAATTGCAACCTGGATGAATCTCCAGAGAATTTTGCTGAATGAAAAATAGACAATCCCAGAAGGTTACATAATATAAAATTTATGTAGCACCCTTGAAATGACAAAAATTACAGGAATAAAGAAGAAATTAGTGGTTTCTATGGGTTAAGGAGGGAGAAGCAGGTGTGGCCATAAAAGGGCAACACTAGGGATTTTTGTGGTGATGGAAATGTGCTGCATCAATGTCAATATTCTGGTTAGAAATGATATACTATATAGTTTTGCGAGACATTACCTTTGGGGGAAAGTGGGTAAAGGGTATACACAATATCTCTGTATTATTTTTATAACTACATGTGGCTCTGCAATTTTCTCAAAAAGTTTATTATAAATAAAAGGTGTGTAAATATTTCTGAAAAGTAATATATTAGCAACTAAAATTTTTAAGGTTTGTGGCCTGTATCCTATAATTTTATATTATTAGTCTCTAAGGATTGTTTCATATAAGCTCTTTTAAAATTATTTTTATTCAAAAATGAACCATAATGATTAATCTGAACTAGAAGACAAAATGATTAATACTGGCACCAATATTTCTACAACAAAAAAATAAAACACGTCCCTCATTATAGTAGTCTGTTTTATATCATATAATTCTGATTCTTGGATTGAATCATAGTTTGTTTTTATTTTTAAACAGTATTGAATTATTGCTTTAACATTTTAGAAAAGATTCTATTTTAACTACTGTGGTGGTAGAGTCAAAGAACAGGAATGTGATTTCTGAGTAGTCTAAACACTAGTTCAGGGTTCATGCTTCTAAACTCCAGTACAACACTGACTAATCATTTTGTATTATAGATGATCTTATTTGCAAAACAGAAATAGAGACACAGACATAGAGAACAAATGTATGGATACCAAGAGGGAAGGTAGGGGGAATTGAGAGATTGGGTTTGACATATATACACTATTGATACTATGTATAAAATAAATAAATAATGAGAACATACTGTATGGCACAAGGATCTCTACTTAATGCATTGTGGTGACCTAAATGGGAAGGAAATCCAAAAAAGAGGGCATATATGTATATATATATAGCTGATTCATCTTACTGTACAGTAGAAACTAACACAACATTGTAAAGCAACTATATTCCAATAAAAATCAATTTTAAAAAATCTAATATACAAAGATCATAATATTTATGGAAAATGAGGCTAAAAAGTCCAATAGACTTTCTCTACTTCTTTTGCAATAATAAGGATGATTGCAATAATTATAGCTTAACATTTCTGAGTACAACTAGGAGTACAACTAGATACTAAATTCTATGTATTTTACTTGACATCAAAAATACTTCAACTGTTATGATTGTAATTATTAATGAATAATATTTCATATGAACTTGATAGAACAAAAATTTAGGAATACATCTTAGCTAATGTTAGAAAAATTAGCAATTCGTTATAATTTAACTAAGATTTTACTCAGTGAGCATTTAGAATTCATATATGACTTTAAACTAATTATAAACAAATTAACAATTAGCCCAACCAAGTAAGTGCTCATTCAGGTTCAGAAATCCTTTGCCTCTACTCAGAGTATATTCTTACAATTCACTTTAACTTTAAGTCACCACATTAAAAAAATTCCTTAATGAGTGATGTCAACAAGATGGCCAAATAAGATGTCCCTAGTTCATATCCTCTGCTTAAGAATAATTTGGCATCTATCCACGGACAAAGGTGACTTTCTGGGAGCTGCAGGATCCAGGAAGAACTTTATGAAACCCTGGTGCAGTCCAAAAACAAAACAAAGAAAACCATTTTGAGAAGACAGGCTCACACATAGGCTGCTAACTCATCCACCCAGATCCTAACTATAGACCCAGAAACAGCTCCATGCTCTTGAAAACAGTTACAGCTCCATTTGGCTTTGGTTCTGTCATAAGCACCATATGCTAAGGGACCTGGGAAGAGTCTTGCCAACCCACACGTTGGGAAATAGGCATACAGACCTCAGTCCTAGCTGTGGACCCTGAAATGGCCCTTGAGCCAGTTCTAGCCCTTCTTGGCCATGGTTCAGGAACCTCTGGAGAACACTGATCTAGACTATAACCCACAGATAAGAGAGTCTTTGTGGAAGTCCAGGAGTCAAGTGGAGAAGTTCTGGTACACCACTGTATCAAAAACAAAACAAAAAAGCCAAACTTGGATGTTTTGAAGAGGGTAAGAGGAACTATCTGACTTAACCCACATCACCCTCTCCCAAGGCTACACAGCTCAGTGCCAGGAGAGCACCTCTTAGCCTTTGTATTCTCCCACAGGGGAAAGTGCCGGGCTTCCCTAGCTGTGTGGGCTGCTGCCCAAGAGACCAGTTTCTCTCTCACCCCATCAAGAGTACTGAGTATGACTGAGGGTTAGTGAGCAGCTAAGAAAACAGCAGTGAAGGCTCAAGAGGAACATATCAAAGGGACAAGGATCCTACAAATCTTGTCATAGACTCCATTGAAGGCCCACCCATGAGCTGCTGGGCTGGGCCCATGACACCCCCAGTGCTCCACAGGCCTTACCCACACAACACCCACCCCTTGGCCAGCTCCCTATGCATATTCCCAACAGCATAATGAGCTTTTGTAGACTGCTAGTGAGCATGTGCAGAAAGCTGTCCTGAATCTGAGCGCCTGGGAGAAACCACAAACTTGAGCATACAGCACCACCCTAGGGAAAGCAAAAGGGACACTGTAAACAAATTGGGTCACCTAGAAGAATTGGACAAATTCCTAGAAACATAAACCCTATCAGGACTCACTCACAAAGAAATGGGAAATATGAACAGACCAATAATGATTAAGGAGATTAAATCAGTAATCAAAAACCTCCCAACAAAGAAAAGCCCTGGACCAAACAGACTCACTGGTGAATTCTACAAAACATTTGAAGAATTAACATCAAGCCTTCTCAAACTCTTTCAAAAAATAGAAAAGGGGATAACACTTCTAAACTCACTTTACAAGGCCAGCATCACCCTGATACCAAAGCCAGATAAGGATACTATAAGGAAAGAAAACTATAGGCCAATATCCCTGATAAATATAGATGCAAAAATTCTCAACAAAATGTTTTGTTTTAAATGTTTTCTAGTGAAAATCAAATTCATAGCACATTAAAAGGCTCATACATCATGATCAAATGGGATTCACCCCTTGGACTAATGGTTCAACTATGCAAATCAATAAATATGATACACCACATTAATAAAATGAAAGATAAAAATCATATGATCATTTAATAGACACAGAAGAAAAACTTATTTACAAAACAGAAGTAGAGTCACAGATGTAGAAGACAAACTTATGGTTACCAGGGCATGACGGGGAGGGAAGAATAAACTGGGAGATTGGGATTGATATATACACACTATAATATATAAAATAGATAACTAATAAGGACCTACTGTATAGCACAGGGAATGCTACTCAATACTCTGTAATGACCTATCTGGGAAAAGAATCTAGAAAAATTGCAGATATATGTACATGTATAACTGATTCACTTTGCTGTACACCTGAAACTAACACAACACTGTAAATCAACTATACTCCAATAAATTTGTTTTAAAAAAGAAAAGGAATTTGACAAAATACAATATCCTTTCACAGTAAAGATGTTCAGCAAATTGGGTGTAGAAGGAACATAACTCAAGATAATAAAAGCCATATAGGACAAGCCCACAGTTAACATCATATTTGACAGTGAAAGGCTGAAAGTTTCCCTCTAAAATCAGAAACAAGGCAAGGGTAGGGTATTCACTCTCAATATTCCTACTCAATATATTACTGAAAGTTCTAGCCTGTGCAATCAGGCAAGATAAAGAAATAAAAGGCATGCCTGCAAATTAGAAAGAAAGAAGTAAAATTATCTCTGTTTGCAGATAACTTGATCTTATGTATACAAAAATTTAAAGGCTTCACAAAAAAACTGTTAAAACTAATAAACAACTGCAGTAAAGTTATGGGATAGAAAACCAATATACATAAGCCAGTTTCATTTCAGTACACTAACAAATGAAGTGTCTGAAAAAGAAATAAAGAAGAAATCCCACTTACAATAGCATCAAAAAAAAAAAAAAACACCTTAGGAATAAATTTAACCAAGGAGGTGAAATATCTGTATACTGGAAACAATGAGACTTTGATGAAAAGAATTGAAGAATGAACTTTTCCACAAAAAATGGAAAGATGTTCTGTGTTCATGGATCAGAATTATTAATATTGTTAAAATGCCCATACTACTCAAAGCCACCTATAAAGTCAGTGCAATCCCAATTACAATTCCAGTGGCATTTCCTACAGAAATAGAAAAAGTAACCCTAAAATTCATATGGAACCACAAAAGACCCTAAATAGCTGAAGTAGTCCTGAGAAGAAGAACAAAGTTGGACGCGTCACATTTCCTGATTTCAAACTATATTACAAAGGCATAGTAATCAAAACAGTGTGGTACTGGCATAAAAACAGACACATAGCTGAATGGAACAGAATCAAGAGCCCAGAAGTAAGTCCTAATGTATACAGTCAACCAAGAACAAGGGAACCAAGAACACACAGTGGGAAAGAATAATTTCTTCAATAAATGATATTGGGAAAACAGGGTAATAACATTCTAAAGAATGAAATTGGACCTACCTCACACCACTCACAAAAATGAACTAGGGCTTCCCTGGTGGCGCAGTGGTTGAGAGTCCGCCTGCCAATGCAGGGGACACGGGTTCGTGTCCCGGTCTGGGAAGATCTCACATGCTGCGGAGCGGCTGAGCCCGTGAGCCATGGCCGCTGAGCCTGCGCGTCTGGAGCCTGTGCTCCGCAACAGGAGAGGCCACAACAGTGAGAGGTCTGTGTACAACAACAACAACAACAACAACAACAAAAAAAAGAAGAACTCAAAATGTATTAAAAACTTAAACATAGGGAGAGGCCACAACAGTGAGAGGTCTGTGTACAACAAAAAAAAAAAAAAAAAAAAAGAACTCAAAATGTATTAAAAACTTAAACATAAGACCTGAAACCATAAAACTCCTAGAAGCAAGCATAGGGTAAAAGTTCCCTAACTTTAGTCTTGGCTATGATGTTTCTTGGATATGACACCAAAAGCACAAGCAACAAAATCCAAAGTAAAGAAGTGGGACAACATCAACCTAAAAAGCTCTGCATGGCAAATAATAATAATAATAATAACCAACAACATGAAAAGGAAACCTACAGAATGGGAAAAATTTTCTTGCAAAACACCTATTTGATAAAGGTTAATATCCAAAATATATAAGGAACTCATATAACTCAATAACCAAAAAACTCCAATTAAAAATGGGCAACGGGGGCTTCCCTGGTGGCGCAGTGGTTGGGAGTCCACCTGCCGATGCAGGGGACACAGGTTCGTGCCCCGGTCCGGGAGGATCCCGCGTGCCGCGGAGCGGCTGGGCCCATGAGCCATGGCCGCTGGGCCTGCGTGTCCGGAGCCTGTGCTCCGCAACGGGAGAGGCCACGACAGTGAGAGGGCTGCGTACCGCAAAAAAAAAAAAAAAAAAAAAAAATGGGCAACGGATCTAAATAGACATTTTTCCAAAGGAGACACACAAATGGCCAATAGGTACATGGAAAGGTGCTCAACATCACTAATCATCAGGTAAATATAATTAAAATCACAATTAGACATCACTTTACACCTGTTAAGTTAGAACAGCTATTATCAAAAAGACAATAATTTGTGACCACCTAGAGGGGTGGGATAGGGAGGGTGGGAGGGAGATGAAAGAGGGAGGAGATATGGGGATATATGTTTATGTATAGCTGATTCACTGTGCTATAAAGCAGAAACTCACACACCATTGTAAAGTGGTTATACTCCAATAAAGATGTTTAAAAAATTTTTAAATAAATAAAATTTAACCCCCCCCAAATAAAAAAGACAATAATTAAATATTGCAAGGGTGTGAAGAGAAGGAAACATTTGTGTACCATTGGTGATAATCTAAATTAATACAGCCACTCTGTAAAACAATATGGAAGTTCCTCAAAAAAATTAAAAATAGAACTACCATATGATCCATCAATCCCACTTCTGGGTATACATCTAAAGGAAATGAAATCACTATCATGTAACGATAACTTTACCCCACATTCATGGCAGCATTATTCACAATATAAGATGGAAACAACATAAGTATCTACCTACAGATGAATGGATAAAGAAGACTGGTATAAATATATACAATGGAATATTGTTCAGCCTGAGAAATTAGGAAACTCTTCCACTTATGACAATGTGGATGGACCTTTAGGGCATTATGTTTAGTGATATAAGTCAGACATGGAAAGAGAAATATTGTACAACCTCACTTATATGTAGAATCTAAAAAAGCTGAGCTCATAGAAACAGAAAAGAATGGTTGCTGACAGAGGCTGAGGTTTGGGAGAAATGGAGAAATGTTAATCAAAGGGTAAACTTCCAGTTATAAGATGAATAAGTTCTGAGGATCTAATGTACAGCATGGTGACTATAGTTAACAATACTGTATTTTATACATAAAAGTTCCTAAGAGATTAGATTTTAAATATTCTCACTACACACACACACACACACACACACACACACACACATACACACTGTAATTATGTGAGGTGAGGGAGATAATAACTAACCTTATTGTGGTAACTATTTCACAATATATACATGTATCAAATCACATATTGTAACCTTATACTTACACAATATTATATGTCAATTATATCTCAGTAATGCTGGGAAAAAATAAAAGACAAAAGATTCCCTTTTTATTACACTGAGAAAAAACAAAAATTCATATTTTTTGTCACAGAATAATTTTAATAAAGAGATAAAGAGGAAGATTTTAGCAACTTGAAGATTACAATCAAGTGCTGATGATTTTTCTTACAATAATAGCATAATTTTGAAGGATGGCAATACATATTTCATCACATATATTTATCTTAAATCAAAGTTTTTAAATATTTTTGTGTTCTCTGACCACCAAACATACTGATAACATGATAACTGAATTGGGAAGAAACTGTGATTAACATTGTACTCCCCTTTTTTCAGAATGGGTCTTAACAGCAACCATTTGTTAAAAAAAAAATTAATGTGGGAGATATATGGGAAGATAGTGGAAATTCTTGCTCAGGGAAATTAAATTATGATTAAGTAATTTACTATATATCATAGGATCCTATTTCCTTACAATCTAAATTTAAAATACATATTACACACAATGCTAAGACAGTATATGTATATTAATGACAAATTATAATAGAGTACTTAGTATACTATAACTCTATGTGTATAAATTCTATCTCCTCTGTACCAAACATGTAAATCATTTTATTGACAAGGGAAATTCCTTTTAGTTAGAGTAATTATGTATATATGTATACATACAGAAATAAAAGGTATAAAATTATTCATGTTTTCAGTAGATATCTGCAGTTAATATCAATTACTATAATTAACTAAGGCATTCATACAGAAATAAAGTGAGCTAAAAATTAAGTACATAGAAGCAGAATTGTTTAATTATGAACAAAGAACCAATTTTGCCAATACAATATAACTAATCAGAGTAGGTGACAAAACACACATAGGTTATTATGTTGGACAAATTTTTTGTCCTTCCCATTCTGTATTATGTGAAGCTCAAAGAAAGAATACTTATTAAGCTTCAGAAATGAGACACTGAAAATAGGACAAGAATTCACAAAATAGAAACCACTGACGAAAGAGACTTCTTTTTTTCACTTCATGTCTCTTTTATTCCTACATTTATTTCCATTTATTTTAAAGCATCTCTCCTTGTTGTTTTTTGTCCTTTTACTTGGCTACCTGAATCATCAAGGAGGATTAATGTGACTTTGAACCACCATGAACTTCTTTTTCCTTTTTCTCAGCACACTTCCTTCCTACCCAGGCCACAGATTCTTTGAAGTCAATGGGCAGCACACATCAGAGGTGATTAGTAGGGTTTAGAGCAAACAAGAATAGCTTCCAGACAAAGGCTCATACCTTTCCACAAATATCTCCAGCCTGGAGTGTCACAACTCTTTTCTAGAAAGCCAAGTTACTTACCTATTCAACTGAGCTCACTTTTAGTCCCTGTGCCTTAGATCTAAGTAAAGCTGTTTGTTTGACTGCTTGGGACAAATCTCTCTTTGGGTCACATACTAAACCATGAACTTTTCCTCTCAGGATTTCTCCCATAGCATGAAACTATCTCTGTGTGTCACCCTTGAGAGAATACTGTAAAGGACCTGAAATATTATGACAGAGTAAAAGGGAAAATGCAGCTGCTAACAAGCACAAAAATGATGAGATGAATATATTTTGAGATGGTTGCTGAACCCTGACAGCTGACTGAAAGCTAATCAGGCAAAGCACCGCCCCCAATGCCAAAGAGAATTCTGGCCAAGGAGAGGAACTCCCTCTTGTAATTACGGGAAACTGAGTAGCATGTTGTAATCGAAAAAGGACCGGCTGTGTTCTGAACCTGCCTCTGCCATTAACACCTGAATAGCCTTGGGCAAGACAGCCTACCTCTTCGAACCTATTTCTTAATGAAAAGGGTCCAGAGAAGAAAATTTCTGTTTCCTTCCAGAATCCCATGATAAAAACATCACAAAATGTACTAATCCAAATGTTTTCATCATTATCACTCGTGCTGGAGACTGGTTGGGTTTCAAGGAACAAGAAGCAAAAGTAACCCACAAGGGACCATTAAAAATAAAGAGAAAACAGGATACAAGACAAAAATAAATCAAATGCCATTTTTTTCTGAAATGTCACTAACATGAAAATAAGGACTGGAAAGCTGAGTAGCTGTAGCTAACATAAGGTCATGTGCAAGAAGATACTGATTTGGGATGGAAATGCCTTCTTGTACCTCACATATCCTGTCATCTATAGCTACTTCTTAATTTGGACTCAGTGAAGATATTAAAAGAAAAAAAAACTTGCTGCCAACTTTTCATAATGTTTTTACAGTATTCTTTTTTGGGCAAAACAGACACATGATTCTTGATATTTTTCTTCTTATCAGCCTTTTTAACTATTTATATTTCTAATTACTTATGATGAAAAACTTATGATTAATGAATTATGCAATATCTAACATACCTTTGGCTGGCCTAGAAATAACATATTAAAAGCATAGAGCTATAAATGTTGGAAAACCCAGTAAACATTCATTTTGCTAGTATATGAATAAACAGAAACCTCAGCAGACATGATTTTCATAGACACAAGCCAGAAATGAAGTAGTGGAAAGAAAACCTGCTTTCAACAGAAGCTAAGTGGTAAGAGAAAATTAAGTTTATTTTGATTATGAATAAACTAATTTATTCAGTGCAAGACGAATTCCAGATATATTTTATTTCATAAACAACATTAACTAAGCAAAATCCATAAATGAGCCAAGTATCTAAAAATAAAAATATAGAAAAATTTAATTTGGGGGGATAAAAGTAGACAAGGAAGAAAAATCCAACAACTCTGAAACATGGGAAATCTTTACATAACCAAATTAACACAGCAGTTTTAAGAAATACCAATGTTTTGATAATGAGCATGACATGAAGAATAGGTCTCAAATGAAAAATGACTTTCTGTGGCAAAATTTTTTCCATTAAAATAATTGGTTTCTGAGTCAATCCTTTTCTAAACAGTAATTAATGAGAACTACTGACAGTGGAGATAGGAGACAATGATATTCCTGGGTTAACTATGGGGAAAATTAGTTCAATGTCTCTGCTTATGGGCTAAGTTGTTAGTTACTTAAAGGGAAAATAATGGAAAGAAAAGAAAAGAAAGTGTGTATCTTTCTCAGGATGATATCATCATTACATTGGCCTATCTAAATGGAAAGTAGATCCAGGATATAAGCACATTTCATTTCTATATTATTAATTGAATGAGTTATACAATGAAAGAAAGATTAATTCAGTATCAGAGTAGATTGCTGATGTCAAGTAAGTGTTAGTTGCAAAGGCAAATCAGAATTACCTCCAAAATTTATTTCTAAAATTTTTTCATATACTTTTTCCACTGTTATATATTGAGAGATATGTTTGGAGATCCTGAAAAATCTGTTCTTTCTAGTTTAAGTGACTCATCTGTTTCACTAAATTACTAATATACACTATATTGATAAAGCACTAAGATAAATTTGGAGTTTCAAGGAGAAAGATCTTTCAACATACTTTAGGTCTATTATCTTTGAAAATATAAATGCTTACAAATATGAAAGGGGGCTTCCCTGGTTGCGCAGTAGTTGGCGGTCCACCTGCCAATGCGGGGGAAGCGGGTTCGTGCCCTGGTCCGGGAGGATTCCACGTGCCGCGGAGCGGCTGGGCCCGTGAGCCGTGGCCGCTTAGCCTGCGCGTCCGGAGCCTGTGCTCCGCAATGGGAGAGGCCACAACAGTGAGAGGCCCGTGTACCACAAAAAAAAAAAAAAAGGAAAATACAAAGTATGCTTAAAATTTATTGATTTATTAAATTCCTGCCTTCTGTGAATCAAAGTTAACTAGAAAGAACCTGAATGAATAAGAAATGGCTAATATTAAATCACTGAGTGCTTTGCTCACAAGTCAACCAACAGACCTCTGTGATTAGAATTTTTTACACTTCAGTCAGAAAAATGGTAGAAGCTATAAATAAGCTCTTATTATCTTTAGGCCACAGTATAATTACACCATTTCTTTTCCATTCACAAGTTACATAGTGGCAATTTCCTAGGTATCTTTTTAAATGTGTCCTCAAATTTTATCCCCATTTTGTAAGTGAGGAAACTAATATACAAATAAGTTTACTGAAAAGAAAGATACTAATTGTCATACTAATTATAAATTAGTATGCTCTTCTAGATCTATAATATCTTATAGTACTTTATCTTGAGAGTTTAAACAATCTTCTATTTCAATAGCAAGCCAATTGCATCATTAAGGAATTTGGATAGAATCAGGAAATTTACTAATATAGATAGTTCAAACATGAGACTTTGAGATTAAAATTAGAAAAAAAATTTTCATTAAAAAAAGTCCATCATGGCTAAGCTTTTTTTAACTTATGAAGAGGGAAGAAATCAGTGACAGTTAGACAGAAGGAAGAAAGAGAGGAAGGGAGAGAGAGAAGGAGGGAAGGAGGCAGGCAGGAAAGGGCATGATGGGAGGAGGTACCTTTCAGTACCTTGAAAAGTACAGTAGTGCAGTACAACAGCTGGCATACAAGGGCTGGCATCAAGTGAAAAGGCAAGAAGAGTTACTGACTGAAGGAGGGAGAGGAGGTGGGAGATGGTAGAGCTGAAGGATCATCAGCAATAGAAGATGGGGGGAAACTGCAATTTTGCTCACACCTGACGTTAATGGCACGGGTTCTGGTTCCTTGCTGGATTCAATTCTACCCACCCTCTTGAAAAAACAACATCACTGGGTAGTAGCTCGTTTCTTCTCATCATAGATGACACGGTGGCACTGGATTGCATTATGAATGGCTGCTGTAACCTTCATGTACCGTTCTACGTTTGGGTCCTGTGCCTCAAAAACTAACAGTGCCGCCACAATAAAGAAAATCCCCTTGTTATTGCCTGAGTTGTGAATCTCTTCGGTTCCTCACTCACTTCTTCTTCCTCTTGCCTCTCTTTATCCTTTCTCTGGGCCTCCAATTCCATCAGGTCTTCATTAGTAAGTTCCTCGTGTGGCACAGCAAGGAGTTCAGTGAAGTCGTCCTCTTGCAGATCTAACTCCAGCTTCTTGCTGAGGGTCACTAAGTTGCTGAAGACCTCTTTGGACTCCTCATCCACCTTCTCAGATCCATGAAAATTGTGAAAAAACTGTGGGCAAAGGTTCTTCTAAACCCCATTTATGGGACAGCCATAACCACAGGCCAAGCAAAGGCGATGTTTTTTTATGGCCTTGTAGATGTTACAGTCCTTCCAAAATTGTCACAAGGTTGTTCCTGATTCATCAGTCATCTTTACTGCCTGATGAAAAGAGTGATGTAAATAATATTTCTTGAAAGTAGCTGTAACTCTCTGGTCTATAGATTGGATGAACAGTGCATGTTCACATCTTTGAAAGTTCACAACTTGAAGGTTCGTATGTAGGGGACTTACTGTACATTAATGTTAGAAAGTGTTTCCAAATGATGGGCACTCTGAAGCCCAACAAAGTGCTTCTTTGTTATGGAAGATGGTAAAGATCTTCAAGATTATCACTGAACGTTAAACAAACAGACATGCAAAGCCATCATGTAGGTGTTCTCTGGCATGGAGAGATGTCTTTCCTAATTCCTACAAAGGCATTCATGGACTAGCAGCTGTTCTGTTATGTGACAACTCCTTGAGTTACTTGATAGACCCATCAAGGTGGACTAAGGGTGGGGAGAGAGTCATCTATACAATAGCAGTTTCATGACTCAGCCTGGAATAATCAACAACAAAAGTGCTGACAGAATGTCAACCCAATACTCTGTCTCTTTTGCTGTGCAAAACCCTCTGAGAACCCGAATAACAAAGTTTTCTCCCATGAGGAAGTAAAAATTGTTTCCTTAATAATACAGAGTAGTATGATCCAATGAGATTTACGTTCCACAAAAACAAATCAATATTCTGCCATGTTCTGTGGAGAGTGCTTCTTCCTAAGCTTTTCCAAAGGTGTGGTCCTGGTGTGTATCTGGATTGCTTCTCCAAGAGAGGATAATCCTCTTTACATAGCTTTGAGGGAGTATCCCTTAGCACAGGAGAAAAAAAAGAGAGAGAGAGAGATCCTCTCAGTATCTGCATTGTCTTTTTTTTTTTTTTTTGCGGTACGCGGGCCTCTCACTATTGTGGCCTCTCCTGTTGCGGAGCACAGGCTCCGGACGCACAGGCTTAGCGGCCATGGCTCACGGGCCCAGCCGCTCCGCGGCATGTGGGATCCTCCCGGACTGGGGCACGAACCCGTGTCCCCTGCATCGGCAGGCGAACTCTCAACCATTGCGCCACCCGGGAAGCCATGCATTGTCTTTCATTTTATTTAGGCATCTAGCTGTAATGTAAAGTTGGATCATGAAATATTCCATATTTTAATACAGATGAGAGAAAAACAAATGT
This sequence comes from Pseudorca crassidens, assembly GCF_039906515.1. Taxonomy (NCBI): domain Eukaryota; kingdom Metazoa; phylum Chordata; class Mammalia; order Artiodactyla; family Delphinidae; genus Pseudorca; species Pseudorca crassidens. Next base: position 79,100,044 of record NC_090299.1, read on the forward strand.
CTTTGTGTGACTGGTAGCCAAACATCCTGATATAAAAGCTTTTATATTAGCTAAGATTTGATAAGAAAAGCATTCAGTGATATATAAAAAGGAATATTTTACCAGAATTAGACCTTACGCATTTGTGGGAGCTAGTTCAGTAGTCTACTGGCTATGGCTCTGCATCTAGTTTTAGGACTGAATTCAGGTCTATAGGGGTTGAAAAGGAAAGATGCATAGCAGGGGAAAACAAGGACTAACTGGAAGCCATATCTGTCTCTTACCACCTCCAGCCTTTATGATAAGGGCCACCTGCAGGATAGCCTGCAGCTCTTCACTGTGGATCTGCACACCGCTGGCCCATGATTCAAAGCTGAAGGAGAAGATCCAGTGGGAGCAGAACAGACTGCAAGTAGGATTGCTGTTCCCAAACAACTATTGAGCCCACATATGAGTGAGGATATGTGGAAGCAGCAATAGCACCTGGCCCTGCACCACCCTTGAGAGCATAAAAAATAGGGCCGGGCTTCCCTGGTGACGCAGTGGTTGAGAGTCCGCCTGCGAATGCAGGGGACACGGATTCGTGCCCTGGTCCGGGAATATCCCACATGTCGCGGAGTGGCTGGACCGGTGAGCCACGGCCGCTGAGCCTGCGCGTCCGGAGGCTGTGCTCCACAACGGGAGAGGCCGCAACAGGAGAGGCCACAACAGTGAGAGGCCCGCGTACCGCAAAAAAACAAAAACAAACAAACAAAAAAACATAGGGCCACCTTCTCCTTCCACACAAACTTCTCTTATGGCCAATCTAACTTGACACCATGCTGTGAAGAAAATCGTGAAACATGGCTCTAGCTTAGCTAAACTGACACAGTGAAAAGAAGCAACATAGGTTTTACTGCAGAAAGCAAATTGAGAAAACTAACATAAATCTTTTTATATAAATTAAACGGGAAGACATACAATAGGCTTCCAAAGAATGTCCACAGGCTGCCTCAGGTTGTGGAGACTTCCTAGGCTAAGCCATCTGCTCAATTCAGGAAAGGTCATCTGATACCCACAATTGGAAATAAGCCAGAAGAAGAAAAAAATCTTAGTAAAAATTGTATGTGATGAAACAGTCCCTTTACCCTTTCATAAACAGATAGAGGATATAGACATGGAGATAGAGATACATAAAATTTAAAATAATCTATTCTTTTTTATAGTTGAAGATATATCAGTACCATCAACCATGGTAGTTCAGAGCCTCTGAGTTGAAATTAATAGTAGGCATGCTTGACTGTCACTGTTTGCAGATGACATGATACTATACATAGAGAATCCTAAAGATGCTACCAGAAAACTACTAGAGCTAATTAATGAATCTGGTGAAGTAGCAGGATACAAACCTAATGCACAGAAATCTCTGGCATTCTTATATACTAATGATGAAAAATTTGAAAGTGAAATCAAGAAAACACTCCCATTTACCACTGCAACAAAAAGAATAAAATATCTAGGAATGAACCTACCTAAGGACACAAAAGACCTATATGCAGAAAATTATAAGACACTGATGAAAGAAATTAAAGATGATACAAATAGATGGAGAGATAGACCATGTTCTTGGATTGGAAGAATCAACATTGTGAAAATGACTCTACTACCCAAAGCAATCTACAGATTCAATGCAGTCCCTATCAAACTACCACTGGCATTTTCCACAGAACTAGAACAAAAAATTTCACAATTTGTATGGAAACACAAAAGACCCTGAATAGCCAAAGCAATCTTGAGAAAGAAAAATGGAGCTGGAGGAATCAGGCTCCCTGACTTCAGACTATATTACAAAGCTACAGTAATCAAGACAGTATGGTACTGACACAAAAACAGAAATATACATCAATGGAACAGGATAGAAAGCCCAGAGATAAACCCATGCACATATGGTCACCTATCTTTGATAAAGGAGGCAGGAATGTACAGTGGAGAATGGACAGCCTCTTCAATAAGTGGTTTTGGGAAAACTGGACAGGTACATGTAAAAGTATGAGATTAGATCACTCCCTAACACCATACATAAAAATAAACTCAAAATGGATTAAAGACCTAAATGTAAGGCCAGAAACTATCAAACTTTTAGAGGAAAACATAGGCAGAACACTCTATGACATAAATCACAGCAAGATCATTTTTGACCCACTTCCTAGAGCAATGGAAATAAAAACAAAAATAAACAAATGGGACATAATGAAACTTCAAAGCTTTTGCACAGCAAAGGAAACCATAAACAAGACCAAACAACAACCCTCAGAATGGGAGAAAATATTTGCAAATGAAGCAACTGACAAAGGATTAATTTCCAAAATTTACAAGCAGCTCATGCAGCTCAATAACAAAAAAACAAACAACCCAATCCAAAAATGGGCAGAAGACCTAAATAGACATTTCTCCAAAGAAGATATACAGACTGTCATGAAAGAATGCTCAACATCATTAATCATTAGAGAAATGCAAATCAAAACTACAATGAGAGGGGCTTCCCTGGTGGCACAGTGGTTGAGAGTCCGCCTGCTGATGCAGGGGACATGGGTTTGTGCCCCGGTCCGGGAAGATCCCACATGCCACGGAGCGGCTGGGCCCGTGAGCCACGGCCGCTGAGCCTGCGCGTCCGGAGCCTGTGCTCCGCAACGGGAGAGGCCACAACAGTGAGAGGGCCGCATACCACAAAACAAACAAACAAACAAACAAAAAAACAAAACTACAATGAGATATCATCTCACACCAGTCAGAATGGCCATCATCAAAAAGTCTAGAAACAATAAATGCTGGAGAGGGTGTGGAGAAAAGGGAACACTCTTGCACTGCTGGTGGGAATGTGAATTGGTACAGCCACTATGGAGAACAGTATGGAGTTTCCTTAAAAAACTACAAATAGAACTACCATATGACTCAGCAATACCACTACTGGGCATATACCCTGAGAAAACCATAATTCAAAAAGAGTCATGTACCAAAATGTTCATTGCAGCTCTATTTATAATAGCCAGGAGATGGAAACAACCTAAGTGTCCATCATCGGATGAATGGGTAAAGAAGATGTGGCACATATATACAGTGGAATATTACTCAGCCATAAAAAGAAACAAAATTGAGCTATTTGTAATGAGGTGGATGGACCTAGAGTCTGTCCTACAGAGTGAAGTAAGTCAGAAAGAGAAAGACAAATACCGTATGCTAACACATATATATGGAATTTAAGAAAAAAAAATGTCATGAAGAACCTAGGGGTAAGACAGGAATAAAGATACAGACCTACTAGAGAATGGACTTGAGGATATGGGGAGGGGGAAGGGTAAGCTGTGACAAAGTGAGAGAGTGGCATGGACATACATACACTACCAAACGTAAAATAGATAGCTTGTGGGAAGCAGCCACATAGCACAGGGAGATCAGCTTCGTGCCTTGTGAACACCTAGAGGGATGGGATAGGGAGGGTGGGAGGGAGGGAGATGCAAGAGGGAAGAGATATGGGAACATATGTATAATTGATTCACTTTGTTATAAAGCAGAAACTAACGCACCATTTTAAAGCAATTATACTCCAATAAAGATGTAAAAAAATAATAATAATTAAAAAAAAGAAAAAGAATAGTAGGCATGCTTGAGCTGGAGTCCTGAGAGCCCAACCAACTTTCAACTCTTCTTAATAAATCTTCCCTTCTTGTTGATCCAAGCTATTTTCTTCATATTTAAGAGCTTTTATTCCTTTTACACCTTTAATTTAGGAAAAAACAAGGGAAAGTCTTATACAATGATGAGACTAATCAATCCATTTGAATGTCAAGTATATACATATTTTTAATTCAGAAAGACCAGTTTGAAATTTGTCAATATTAATCCCATGCAGTTGTAAGTATATATGTTTATTAATTTTCTATTTTCTAGCTTTCAGTTCAGAGGATCAAGTACGTGCTAGATTGTGAAACATCTCATTTTAACTCAATATTTATAGTAGATGTGAGTTGCCATAAGAATACTGATTTATATTTCTATGTGTTGAGGGCCATATCAAGTGCTTGTTTGAATAACATGCAATAAACTATTTGGTTATTAATCAAGAGTAGAGATGGATAAATAACTTTTCAATATTTATCTCTAAGTGTTATGCTTTATTCAAAACAGATCCTTAGGAATTTAGCACAGGATGTTCTCCAGGTCCTCCAGGAGATTCAACATGATGTCATAATTTATACTTTAACATGTTACTCCTAGGGCATCCATCCACTTAGTGATTACCGGAGTGACTTACTGTAGGAAAGGGCAGCTACTGAGGGATAGTGAATACCAAGATGTGGAAAGAAATTAAGTAAGGAATGAAAAAAACTAAAAGATATAAGGAGGAAAAAATTAGTAATCATTTGGTGACTACTCATCAAAGAACAGTGTTAAATTGTTTCCTCTCTGTTTCTGTCTCTCTCCCTCTTTCTCTCACATACATGCACAGGCACATGAACAACATTTAAAACAAAAGCTATTGAGCACTGCAATAAGCTCTATAAACACAACCAAGAATAAGACACAGACAACATTCAGTGTAATTGAGGAAGCTTGTACAGCCATTTGCCTCCATCCCACCAGAATCATAGTTTCCACTCAATGTTTAACAATTAATTATTTATTGTCATAGCTAAACTTGTATATCTTCTCTTTGAAACCTTTTCTAACACTACTGAATTAGTCATCCCCATTTTGTGTGGTCTAAGTTATTATTTGTGATAATTCTAACTGATCTTCATGATAATTAGTACTAATAACTGTAACAGATACTCTTTCAATAAAAGACATTATAATAGGTTCAATAGTTTGGGACAGTTGAGTCTGAGACTCTAAAAGAATGTATGAACAGTTGTAGCTTGAGATTGAGTTGTGTAGACTGTTGGAGCTTGAGCCACAACTATGGGCCACTAGCTCAGAAGAAAAATATTGTTTAATTTTCATAGTAAATCTTCAAAACAAATGTCTTTTCACCTTGTTTATAGATAAGACACTTGGATCCTACAGAGATTAATTATCTTTAACAAAAATTCTTCGACATAATGAGAAGTATGATTGAGCCCAAGTATTTATCATGCTAATACCCAATTCTCACTGAATTGCAACCATCTGTATAACTACTGTGTTCTCTGTTTCTTGTACCTGGCAAATGTGGGTTCATATAACACTCATATTAACACTGGCTCATATAAATACTCCATAAATACTCCTTATTAATACTTATCTGAAGTTGATATGCACTAGTGTCAGTTGTCTTTGGTTCTTGTCTGCCCTGATTATTTAGTTCAATAGTTGTGGCAAAACCAGTTGTGGCAAAATTTGAATTCACTCTGGCTGCACAATTTCCTTACCCTATATTGATATTGTACTGAAAAATAAAAATAAATATCAGTAACAACACAGGGTTTTCTTACTGTGCTAATAAAAGTCAAACAGGGCTTCCCTGGTGGCTCAGTGGTTGAGAGTCCGCCTGCCGATGCAGGGGATACAGGTTCGTGTCCCGGTCTGGGAATATCCCACATGCCATGGAGCAGCTGGGCCCGTGAGCCATGGCCGCTGAGCCTGCGCGTCCGGAGCCTGTGCTCCGCAACGGGAGAGGCCACAACAGTGAGAGGCCTGCGTACCACAAAAAGTCAGACAAGTGTTCATTAATAAATAGAGATAAATTAACGTATATTTATTGGATATTTTCTTAATTATTTGTTGATAGGCTTTATGACTTTAATAGACTCAAGTTTTGTTATATTTATGGGTCAATAAACATTTCATATATATATTAAATACAATGTTCATATATGCCTATTAAAGTGAGTCCAACCTACTAAGCAGCAGAAGTGAGTTTTTTAATTGGAGTTTTAAGAATCCTATAGGAGGAGATATGGATATTAACTCTGAGTACAGTCAGAGGAGAAAGTCTATTGTTCATAGTATTCCCTGACTTGTCAAAAAAAAGAAGAGAAAGGAAAATGGAAGGGAAGGGAAGGGAAGGGAAGGAAAAAGCAGGAATTTCTGACTTGATTAGCGTTTACAGAAAAAGAATGAGTGGAGGAGAGAATACTACAGAGTAGATGCATCTAATATTTATACCCATTAGGTTAAATTTGAGGTTTGGCATTATCTTAGTCTATTGACAGTAACCCTATTGTACAGGTCTTCCCAAATTTCCTTGATCACATTAATAGCCAGGTACACAAACTTGCAGAATCATTTGAAGTCTCCAGTAAAGGAGTTTAGGAACATGCATTTTAATGAATTCACATTTGAGGAACAACAGGCAAACTGGACTTTGGAATAGAAAAATATAATTTAGATTCCGAGCTCTCCCGTTAATTATCTATTTGACTTCATATGTATCTTTTTTAAATTAACCTTAGCAGAATTTTTATGGTGTCCATTATGTTTAGAAGACTTCTTGCTTGGTACTACAGTTGAGTATCTTAACTTTATAAAGTAATAGTTTCAAAAGAGATGTGTTCTAATGTCTTTTCCAGCTTCAAAATATTGATACCATAAAACAGCTCCATTTGTTTTTTTGCTTATTTGTCTGTGTTATTTTCAAGAGATTTGTGGGAGCATAGCTTATTTGGAAAATGTTGAGATGAAAGGGATAAATTAGCAGAAGTTTAAGCATATTGAGATTATCTCAATAGTCTTCTGATACACACAATTTCAGACACCCTATTAACCTAATCCAAGGAGATACAGTTATGAGTCACTTAGCGTGAGAATTGTTTTTTAATGTATCAATGAGATTAAAATATATGTATTTGATTTTGCCAAATCACTTGTGTAGCAATCTAGATTAACTATTTGTAGTAAACAACTGAACTATTTGATATGGTAAATTCGTACTAATCTCATAAAAATATATAGCTAAAATTTGAATCTCAGAAAATATTTTCATTGCCTCAAATATATTTTATTAATCTTAATATACTCTCTGAAAGTGTACTAAACATATTCTCAATATAAATTAGTTGCTGAAGTATATTCATATTAAAAATAATCACTAATTCAGTCAAGAAAAAATTTGTATATAAACATTATGGGGGGAATTTTAAATTTATAGAAGTGATGAAAATGAGGATATTACATTCTAATTTTATTAGTCATAGAAGATCCAGTGGTTAACACCATAATCAAATTTGTGATATTACTGTGCTGGAACTCTGAAATGATAATACTTTGGAGGATTGTTGGGTTGAGTAAATTATATAAGAACTATAAAATATTATGCAACAAAGATGAAATAATCCTATATAATACAGCATGATAACACCAAAATAGTTATCTATTGTTCACGAAAGTAAATATTTTCAGTTTTGGCCCATAAAAATAGTACTGTACATTTATATATATATATATATATGGTTCTGTACATTTATATATATACACATATATTTGCACAAAATATACATATATATGTATATTTATAAAAAGTGAATTAATTTCTATAGTCTAACATCTCAAATTTTCATGTAATGAAATTAAAGATTATGCATATTTTAAAATGTTAGCATATATTGTATTTTTCCAAATATAGCATGGTAATAAAAAAGTGCTCAGCAACATATGAGAGTGCCAACATTTCCATTAGCAATGGAAGGCATTCCCTTTGTCAATCTGATGTTATTTACATTTGTATTTTCTTTCCTGATGCTAAAGATGAGCACATTTTAACTTTTGTGATGAATTTTTTATTCATATTCTTTTCAGATTTTTCTCCAGACCTTATTTCTCTTATTTATCTCTTTTAAAAATCAGATTCGAAATTTTACTTCATAAATATTGAAAATGTTTTTAGTAGCCCATCATTTGCATTTTGACTCTGTATGTTTTGCCATTTAAAAAAATTTTCATATTGCTAAATACGTGTATCTTTCCCTTATGATCATGAGTTTTCTTTTTTCTTGGGGATATACATTTCATGTTTTCTCAAGTATTTTCCTTGTCATTTAATATTTTTTTGCATCTAAATCTCTGATATGTTGGGAATTATCTATTTATAGGAGTGAAATGAAAAATTAGAAAATGTGTTTTTTGCTTTCAGATGGATAATCAATTAAGATGAGATCATTTATAAATAAACCTCCTTTCCTCACTGAATTGAAATGTAAACATTTTTATATTAAAACTTATGGACTGTGTATTCTGTTACACTGATCTAATTCACGATTCCTGTGATAATGTTATAATTACAATGGTTTTATAGAAAAATTCAATAGCTTGTAAACTGTGTTCTCCATAATTCTTTTTTTTTCTTGTATTTTCCTGTTTAATGGAACTGTAGACTTCCTTATTAGAATCTAGAAAAGTATCCTCATGTATTCTCAATGTAATTTCATTATACTTACATATTATTTTTGGAGGATTGTTTCTTTCTTGAAATTAAATCTTCTCATTAAGAACACAGTATAACTCTCTATTTTTTCTTACAGTTTCAATGTCCTTAAAAATTGGTGTTTCCCTCATATAAATCCTATACATTCCTTATTACATTTATTCCTCAGGTTCTTATATCTTTGATCACTATTTTGAATATATATTTATGCATGTGTGTTTATTTATATCTGTATATAGCTCTTTCTTGAGTTAGAGAAAAACTATTTTTTGTGTTTATCTTCTTATCCAACTATCTTAAAAATTCTCACTTATTTCACTGTCTATTAAAAATTCTCACTTATTTCACTAACTGGAGACTCAAGTTTATAATCCTATCATTTAAAAAATATACAAACTTGGCATTTCTTTCCAAAATATGTATCAATTTTCCCTGATCATGAATTATATAGTGAGGAAAAGCATTCCTCTTTTATTCCTGAATTTAAGAGAAAAGACTTCAATATTTCAACGTTGTCTAATGTTTTCTACTGTGCTTTGAAAATTAACTCTATCCTGTTTAACTAGTTTCTATTTCTATCTTACTTAGAATTTTACTATGAATGACTGATATTTTTTATCACTTGGCTTCCTAGAATCTATTGTTAAATTATTTGTTTTCCTTCTTTATTTTTTTCCCTTGCAATGAATTTTCTAGATTAAAAGCTGACTGATCATATTATGTTGTTTTTATGAATTGCTGGATCCATATATAATTCTGCATGTTCTATTTGTATTTACAAGTGACTATAAATTTGGATTATCTTTATTTGTTAGAATATTAAGTTTATACTAAGTTCCAATTGTTTTTATAATCTAAAGAATAAAGAAATTACTTTTTGTTTAGAAACATAAACAAAACAATAGAAAACATTGGCGTTCCATATCTTTCTTTTAAAGGTGGAGTTTTAATTGCCTTTCTGATTTCTTCATTAGTATTTGCCTGTTCAATTTTTTTAACTTCTCCCATGTAAAATTGTTACTTTATATTATGCTGAAAAATAATCAATTTGCTCAAGATTTTCTCAAGTATTGTGATTGCATTGCATGTCATATTCTCTTATAATTTTAGTTTTTTCATTGTTAGATTTGTTTCTCTTTTTCTATTTATGAGTTTAAGATGCTTTAGGCAACAAATAAACAAATTTGGATAATCAAATGACGTCTGTAAACAAGAGATGTCACATAAATTAAAATTTTAACACTGTTTATTAATAACTATGTACCTAGTTGTGAAGAAAGACATGGATATAATGTGATAAAAACATTTTAATGGAAGATACAAAGGAAAAAGATAAGTTGAAAAATTAAAAAGGTGTAAAGGTGTCAAAGCTTCATAGTTGTGCATAGACCTCTGTGTCCTCAGTCAGGGTTTTACTATTAGTCATCATTTTCTTTTTTGGATCTCTTGGGGCCAAGCCAAGCAGTTTTCTCTGTGGTTGGCTCTCCTGGTTGGCAAAAACAAGAGTCTCTATAAAGGTATTTTTGGTCTTACCAAACCATGGATTTAATAATTTTACTGTCATACAATGCATTAAACCTCATTGTATTGCTTTACAAAAATAAGAGAAAGAAATACAAGGAAAGGAAAGGAGAAGAGAGGGAAGGGAAGGGAAGAGGAGGAGAGAGAATTCTGGAGATAGGACAGTCCCAGGTCTCATTAAATAAGCAGCTCAACAACATTATTGAGACCCAACTATCTTCAATATTTCCCCTCATCCATCTTTAGGATGTTGCTTTTCCTTTGAAATCAGTGGTTTTCAAACTTTAACCTGTGTCAGAATCACCTGGAGAGCTTGTTACAGCATAGGGCTTCTACTTTAGTAGCTCTGGGCTGGAGTGGGTCAAGACTTTGTTTTTCTAACTTATTTCCAGGTAACGTTGATGCTGCTGGGTGCACCCTAATTTAAGAAATAATCTTACTAACTCCCCTCATGGCTCCCTAAATGGGTGGAAACTTTTCAGGCATTTAATACAGATTTCAGCATCCTTAGACAGAAAATAAAATACCCCTATCTAGTGTCTCATTTTAGAAACTTTTTTTTTCATAAGCCAGTGAGTTGCCTTTCCCTCTCTTTTTATTTTTGAGAATTTTGCTATATGTCCATAACTAAAGCAAGGTCTCTGTAGCATGATTTAGTTTATCCACGTTTATTTAGATACATCAAAATTGACCATCTGGGTTCTCCTGAAGACCTTGATCACTTGCAGGGCAGTAAAAAATAATTTGTTTTATAAGCATCAAAATGGGCAGAATGATTATGAATAGGAAATTAACAGAGCCTTAAACAATAACAGAAATTGCTGTAAATTTTATCTCTCTGTTTTTTACATAAATTAAACTACGAAAGATTCATTGTTCTTTTTATTTTATTTTATTTTTTTTGCGGTATGCAGGCCTCTCACTGTTGTGGCCTCTCCCGTTGCGGAGCACAGGCTCCAGACCCACAGGCTCAGCGGCCATGGCTCACGGGCCCAGCCACTCCACGACATGTGGGATCTTCCCGGACCGAGGCACGAACCCGTGTCCCCTGCATCGGCAGGCGGACTCTCAACCACTGCGCCACCAGGGAAGCCCTCATTGTTCTTTTTTAAAAAAAGAATTTTATTGTTCAGTTCTATTATTTTCCCTTTTGTCATATTTCATTAGTAATAATTTAATTTCCCAATTCTGTGGTTTAATTTGTGTCAATTTATTAAATATTTAATTTATTTAATCTGATTTTTATAATAAATATGTATGCAGTAATAATTATTTGTCTAAATATATTCTTGCTTGATTCCCATAGGTTTACTGAATTGCTCTGCTTTTCATTATTTTCTGGTTTATTTGCAATCATTTTCTTTTGCATTTACTTACTAGAGATTATTTAATATTATCTAGTATCCTGTGGTTATTTTGGAGAATCTTAATTTTTAAAAGTATAAATCTCTCCCCATGGGGGCCCAGTGTGCAATGGCTGCAAACAGCAGCCTCCTCGGTAGTGTATGCAGCCTGTTACCTGCATGGGTTGCCCCAAGGGACCTTAGAGACAGCCCTTTCCAGTGGACATTCATGACTGGCATGCTGTTCCCAATCTAGGCTCCAGACAGGTATGCCCGGTGCCTTTGGAAAGCCCCAGGACACAGTGGCCAGGGTCCACATTGGCCAAGTCATAATGTCCATCAGCACTAAGCTGCAGAACAAGGAGCATGTGATTGAGGCCCTCTATAGGGCCAAGTTCAAGTTCCCTGGCCATCAGAAGATCCACATCTCCAGGAAGCGGGGATTTACTAAGTTTACTGCGGATGAATTTGAAAACATGATGGCAGAAAAGCAGTTCATCTTGGAAGGCTGTGGGGTCAACTACAGCCTTAATTGTGGCCCTCTGGACAAATGACAGGCCCTGCACTCATGAGAGCCTTGGTGCTGCCCCCTCCTTACTCATGTCCACCAATAAATCCTACTTTCCTGTGGAAAAAGAAAAAGTGTATATCTCCTTTGATCATGTTTCTATTCTTGATTTTTAAGTTTCATCACATTATAACATAAAATATCTACCCTTTTGGAACTAAATACAAGTATCTTTGTAATCAAGTATATGATAGGTTTTTGTAAGGGAAGTATGGATAAAAGAAAAATGTGCATTATCTATAGAGATGAAAATTGCATACATGTAACATTTGTACACACAAACATTTAAGGTTTTGATGATGCATTATTTAAATCTTTTATGTTATTGCTATATATTTGGTTTTCTGTATAACTGGCATCTTACATTCTCAAAAGGGTATATTAAATCATCCACTAAACTTGTACTTTTTTTAAGTTGCCCTGCATTTCCAATTAGTTTTTATTTATTTGGCTTTTTGTCATTTGTTTATAAGTGGCTGGTAGCTTCATGGATTTAAAATTTAGAAAGTACATGTTCTTCTTTCTCCTACAGAATGCTTTTGACCCTTAGCTCCAATTTGATATTTATTTGCTATGTATGATTTTTTTTCATTTTCACTTGCTTGGCATATATTTGTTTAAGCCTTAGTTTTCACTTTTAGGCTAGTTTGTTATGGATGATATCTACCTTATTGACTTTTTTTAATATCCAGTCTGCCCTCCACATCGACATCAGATCGAATTCACGGATGTGGAACTCGGAAAGACCAAGCACTGCCTGTACTACTCTGTTTTATATAAGGAACTTAATTGAGCATCCATGGATTTTGGTATCACCGAGGGAGGGGGCGTGTCCTGGAACCAACAGCCCGAGGATAATGAAGGGCAACTGTATGAATCTTATGGGCTGACACCCAATCTGACAACATCTGTATTTTGATAAGGGAGTCAGCCAATCCACATGTAGTGTAATAACTGACATTTGATTGTATTCCTGTCATTGGTACCTATTATCTGATTGTGTTTCTGCTCATTTATCTTTCACTTTTCCTAGTTCTTAAATTCAGTTCTGCTTTTCAATTTTGCCTGATCCTTCCCTTTCTTATCAACAATAAGTAAAGCCATACTTCTTCAGTCTTTCAAATTATGCTCTCACCCAGATGATTTATTCACCAACAGCTTTTCCATCAGAGTGAAACATTTTGAATACTTTCGCTTTGCTACTTCCTTCTTCTACAACATGAAAGCTTAATTTAGAATTATTTTACTTGCCTGATTTTATCTCTGATTATATTGCCAAAATACAAAATGCCTTAGTTCTGGGTTATTATATATTTTTCTTACACACTTTATCTTCTGCCTCAATAATCATAACTTATTACTAATTTTTACCTATAGTTATGATATTACCATCTGAATTTAAGCATAGATAATATAAGGTTTTTCACCAGCCACTGTTTGCCTAATGTATCTTTAAATATCTGTACTGATGCAATTGATATTTGGTTAGAGTACATATAGGAGTGAATATTTTCTGAGTTCTCACATATCTAAATATGTCATACTTGATGTTGACAGTAAAGGGACATATTGGCTGGATAGAGGACTCTGGCTTTCTGTCATATTCTCTCAGTCTACAGATGTTCTTCCAATGTCCTTATCTTCTAGTATAGCAGATAACGTAACTGTAAGTAGGATTTATTTGGGTCTGAATGTCAGTAAAATATCCATTTATCCTGAGAATGTAGAAATATTACTGTTGTGCCTTAGAATGTCTTTAAAATTAATTTTTCTAGGAATTTTTTTAAGTAAAAATTTTCTTCAATTTAGGGAAATTCTCTTATGTTCAATAACCATCTCTGCACTATTTGTCTGTTATATAATTTCTTTTATTTGCATATGAGATTTCCTTTACCTGTTCTACATGCCTGTTATTTTCCCTCATGAATTTCATTTCCATGTATATTACAGAGAGAAAAGTCACAATTTATATTTATATATTATTTGACCTTCCTCAATAATATTTCTATTCATAATAGTAAAAATCCTGTTTTTCAGTTAATCTATAAATTTAAAATTTGAAAACCTTGGGATTTCTTTTGTTTCAGAAAATCATTGTGCCTATTTGTGGGCTTTCTCATTACTATTATTTTTGTTAACTTTTTCACAATGAAATCCTGTCTTTTTCATTTAATGTACGTCAAGGAGAGACTTTTGTTCTGAATGTCTACCCTGAACATCCATCTTCATTGTTCATGCTAACACATCCTTTATTGAGCTGTAATTATTTTCTCTTCTTGATCATGATTTTGAGTTCAATAAGCCCTAATGTATTCCTTCAGGATTCCTTTCTCACTGGTGAATGAATGACTAGAAGATGTGGAGGATTCTTCTCTAGGGAGCAGGCAGAGAAAAAGCTGGTAGAGATTTATTCCATTGTGAATGCACATGGAGGAATTTCATATCTCAAGTCTTCCTGGTATGTGTCAAAAGTCCTCCTCCAAGCAGTAAGCCTGGTGACAATCAACACACAAGAGCTGTTTACCAATAACTCAAATGGAGTCAGCAGGTTCTAGTAGGTCCTGCCAAGATAACACCCAGCCAATGGTAGGCACAGCCCCTTTCTGATGGAATTTACTGGATTCTGCATGCTGAAGCTTCAGGGAGTCTTGAGGTCCTCATTATTTGCCTGGGATCTGGAAGCAAAGCACAATCTCTCATCCACTGTATACCCTATTCTTATACTCCATACAAAGAAGAAGAAGGTACCATGTCTATTTTTTTTATAGAGGTACAGGGAGAAATGCTGAGGTCAGATGAATGATCTGGGTTCTGCCTAATTTCACCACCCTTTAAAAGAATTTGGGAAGAAGAATGGATACAGATGGCAACAAATAATAATGTTTTATATGCCCAGGCATTGCTGCGAGTTTTTAAAATATATTTCTTATTTAATTCTTATAATAACCTTGTATAATAGATCCATTTTATATGTTAGCAAATTGAGGCATTGAGGCATTACACAACTTGGCCAATGTTATGCTGCTGGTAGAGTAAAGGAAATAAGATTAAACCAAAGAGGTATAAATGATAATCAGAACCATCATGCTGTATTATTTATTTCACTAGTTTCTTATCAGTTTATTTCTATCTGAACACAACATGCACAAAATGTAAACCCGTCATTTGTTTGTCTATTTTGCACATACTTCATCATAGGGAAAGAAAAGACTTTTGTTAGGACTTGGGAATATAAACAAGATGGCTCAAACATTTAAGAGCTTATAATCTAATGGGCTTGATAGAAAATACAATTAATTTTTAAACATTAATCCCAGTACTGATATACATAAGTGTGTGTGTAGAGGGAGAGAGAAAGTGAGAGAGAGGGAGAGTTTTATAAATTGACATAAAACATTTCCAAAATGTTTACAAAGCAGCTTATTTTACCATGTTAACTATTATCTACCTAAAGGATGCCAACAAATAGTTAAAAATGAAATGGATCATAGCAGCAGTGACTCGTTTACATATTATAAATTTTACTTTAGTGCATGGTTTCTCAACCTAGGTACTACAGGTGTTTTGGGCTGAACAGTGCTCTTGTGGGAGGGGCTGTACTGTGCACTGTATTTAGCACTAACTCTATCCTCTACCCAGTATATGCTAGTAGCACCAACTCCACAGCTGTGACAACCAAAAATGTCTCCAGACCTTGACAGATATCCCTTGGGGGAGAAACTGCCCTTGGTTAAGAACCATTGCTCGGGGCAGTATACCATCCCTAACTTCTCCCACATGGAGGGGGTTTCAACATCTGCAAAACAGCTCAAAGATATTGTTGTGTGTATTGTTAATGGGGAAACAAGACCTTGCCCCAAGGCTACTCTTGACTGTTTCTCCCTGGTCTCACATCCCCTCCCTTCCCTAATTAACAACTGCTTGAATCTGCCCATTGGAACCCAGGGAAGATCATGGAGGCTGAATGAAGGCTGTTTCCTATAATCAAAGAAATGGGGGACACAGAAAGTCTTTGTGCCCAGGAGCCCCACAGGGCCCTGTGCAGTATCAATCCCCCCTTTTCTTTGATACTCCTCAATCTTGAGGAGAATAGATGTTGGACAAGAAAAGGGAACCATCGTTTTGGATAGAGATGTTAATCATAAACTCAGAAGAGGAACTCAGTTTTAGGGGGACTTGGTTTTTAGGGAACGGGGTCTACTCAACCATAAAGAGTAACACTTTCCTAGCATCAACAAGACAACTCCTTAAAAGATAACATTCCTTCTTGATCTTGTAAGGGGTCACATGACTCACCACGATCATGCTTAGATCTGGATTATGTAAACTGTCAATAATATGTCATTTGATGTACAACCCTCTACCTCAAAAAACTTACATAACTGTGCCTTGACTTCTAACGGGTGAAACAGTTCTCAGAGCTTTCTGAGATGCTCTTCCTGGGTTACAATCCTTAAATTTGGCTCAAATAAAATTTTCCAAATTTATTCTCAAAAAAGAAAAATAGAACAATTGCTCTGGTGCTATTCTTCAGGGATAACATTATTTATACTAACAAGAAAGAAGTTTTTATATTTAAAGATTTAGTGGTGAAAACGGCAACTTAAAATTTTAAAAAATCCAGTTGTTAACCTGCCAATGCCAATTCTTATCTCAGGTTTAATGATCATCGCTTAGTGGAAACGGCATTTCTAAATGAATTTTTTTTAACATCTTTATTGGGGTATAATTGCTTTACAATGGTGTGTTAGTTTCTGCTTTATAACAAAGTGAATTAGTTATACATATACATATGTTCCCATATCTCTTAATTCATGGTCTCTACAGGATCTTTCACAAGGCTCTCTGTCTCAAGTTGTATCAGTCGTGTCTGTTTAGTTTCTTGAAATAATATCTGTTATTCATTATGTGGGTAACTGCATTCACCTTAGAGCTGGTATTTCCTCCAGCTGGGACAGAGATGTCTAAGTTCCCATAACTCTTTGGGCTTCCAACAATAGTTTGACACACCAACCAGACAAGTTGTCCTAAATGAGCCTTACTCATAAGTCACTGGGTCTGAGAGCAGAACATTTACTAAAATGGAGGCAAGAGAAAACAAAGACTAAGGTTTATGCTCCAGTCTTTGTCTATTGAAACTCTGACTTTAACATTGGTGATTTTCTCTGTTAAATATTAACTTGCATCCTTTATTCAACTCCATAAGCTTGGCATGTAGCCATTTCAGTTTGTTCACTCCTGGCAAAGACACTTTCATATCAAAAAAGGCATTAGTAGATTAGTCACATTTTTAGCACAAATATGTGGACTTTGTGCTACCAGAGCTTTGCATGCATTAATTCAGAAAGTGCTTAGAATAATACCTGGAACTCAATAAGGCATATGATTGAAGCCACCTCATTATTAAATCTTTGAACTTCTTAACTCTATGTTAATTCTTAGGCTTTTATAGTAAGTTAGCCATTCATCAATGTTGTACAGTATAACCACATTTAGTTTTGTGAGTTATTGCAGTGGCCAAACATATAGACAAGTAACTTTCTCATTCAGGATGGGGGTTCTCTCCTGCTTGACACATTATGACAGTTCTCTCTAGCAGTCAAACCTACCCTTGAAGGACAATTTTGTTTATTGTTTTATATGTGATACCCAAGCTTGCCCCTTAGTGTTTACCTACACTTCATTTAAGGAAAAGTAGTCTGATGTTGTATCAGGGATTCTGATGTTACTCAAACCCCAAATAAAATATTGAAAATAAAAATAATACCTATACCATTGTAATATTCCACCAATTCTTCTTTTTCAATGAGAGAAGTTACTACTCCCTCTAATATATCAACTTGCATCTTTTGCAACAGCCCATTTATTACAGTTTTCTTGGGCAATAAATTCCCTTCAAAATCTTTACATCTAATGCTAGACATAGAAAATTTCAAGCTGTGAGATCCAATTGTCACATCCTTAAAATCAGTTCCAGGTCTAAAGCAAGAAAAATCAAGCATGTATAATCTTCTATTTTTGGAAAATGAAACACAACGTTTTTAAATGGGAAAAAACAAAAAGCAAGTTTCTTGTCAGCTATAATCACTTAGTGCCCAAAGTAATATATGTACATTTACAATTAGCTCTGTATTATATATATATATATTATATATATGAGATTATTTCATAATATTGTAATTACATATGTGTTTTATATATATATGATTATTTTATAATATTGTAACTATAAGAGGACCTTTTAAAAATTATTTGATGAGGAATTTAGAATTACAAACTGTTGGTAGGTGGAATTGGTTTCATTCATGCCCAGTTAAGGCATCAGTGCTCCTGAGGCAGCTAAATATTATCAGTTGCCCTTGGACCTACAGTTTCAGTTCTGGGTCCATTGCTTATTAGGTGTATTATTTTGGCCAAATTGTTTATTTTCTCTAAGCTTTAGTTACCCCATTGTATTAGGGTTCTCCAGGGAAACAGGACCAATAGGCTATACATAGATTTATATAGAAAGATGTTTATTGTAAGAGACTAGTTCACACAATTACGGAGACTGAGAAGTCCCATGATTTGTCTACAAGCTGGAGGCCCAAGGAAGCTGGTGGTGTAGTTCCAGTCCAAACCTGAAGGCCTGAGAAACAGGGGAGCCAATAGTAAGTCCCAGTCTGAGTCCAAAATCGCACCAGTGTCTGAAGTCAGGAGAATATGAGTGTCCCAGTGCAAGCAAGAGAACAAATTCATCCTTCCTCTGCCTTTTTGTTCTACTTATGTCCTCAGTGAATTGGATGATGCCCACCTGCATTGATGAGAGTGGTCTTCTTTCCTCAGTCTACCAATTCAAAAGCCAATCTCTTCCAGAAACACCCTCACAGACACACCCACAAATATTTTACCTGCTCTCTAGATATCCCGAAGCCCAGTCAGGTTGACAGCAAAATTAACCATCATGCCCATCCATAAGATAAGAATTATATTTGGGATCTTACGTTTGTTGTGAAGATTAAATGAGATAATGCATGCTAGCACATTCACAGAATGTTTGACAAAACACAAAGTGTTTAATGTGTTAGCTGCTAATAGCATTTCAATATATCTCATCATTCAAACATAAGATGGGTAGAGATTACTCTTGAGGGCAAATGTGTAAGACCTTGATAATAATCACACCACCTCACACTGTGCCCACACGCCAGTCCCAAGATGGATTATAAGACAGATTTATGTACCATTTAAAAATAAATGTACTCTAGTTAGTACAGTTATTTAGGAGATGGGATAGCCTAGGCACTACATTGTTCTTAAGTTAGCACTGGATCTCAAGGTGTCAAATAGAGTGTTGCTGGCATTGCATATAACTGACTCTAGAAGCAAATACAGCCCAACTACCTGCACTTTAGGGGTAATGGCTCTCTGTGTGTGAATTCAAAAAATCACTTCTCTAGTGCTATAAACTTTGAGTACCGCCCCCCATCCCCTCCAGGAAGTTTTACAATCAAATATTCCAGACTAAATGTAGTTAGAGGGAAGAAACTCCCTCAAGTAATCAATACTATAATGGTATAGGGAGAAACAGTTGTGCTCCTTTCAATATCCACACATTGCAGTCCTGGGCCACAGATGACCATCTGACCATACATAAGATTTGGGGTAAATACTTCTTTTAATCTTATTTATCCCTCCCCATTATGGGGGGCTGCTGTTATTGATGAAAGCCTGACTGAGTTCCCTTTCACTAGTGTGCAAGAATCCTATTAATACATGAAATGTCAATGAAGCTAATACATAACAGATCCTTTTACCGACTTTAAGTTCTTTACTTCCATATGGCAAAGCATACCTGGCCTGGCCTATTTTGCCATATTTGGCTATGTTCCAAGTACTTTCTTTTTCTTCTGAAGCAAGGTAAGTAATGTAGTCTTCTATGTAGCTGGTCAGCCTTGGAGTATGCCAAGCAGAGCTAGTTTTATCTCATAATATATAGGCACACCTGAGAAAATGAATCCAAATTTTATTTTAGAGTAAGAAGCAGGAGACCCCACTTTAATATCAACTAAAAGCCATGTTTTCTAATCTAGGTTTTATTATACTATATCTTTCTACTGGGAAATCAGAATCTTGCACATTTTTTTTTCCTTTTTTTTTTTTTTGCGGTATGTGGGCATCTCACTGTTGTGGCCTCTCCTGTTGCGGAGCACAGGCTCCGGACGCGCAGGCTCAGCAGCCATGGCTCATGGGCCCAGCCGCTCTGCGGCATGTGGGATCTTCCCGGCCCGGGGCACAAACCCGTGTCCCCTGCATCGGCAGGCGGACTCTCAACCACTGCGCCACCAGAGAAGCCCTCTTGCACATTTTTGACACAATGTTTTCCATTTAACTATTTTCTTTGGTTACATGTCCTGTATTGGAAGGAGACCAAAGGAGGGGAGAGTTAAGTGGTACCTCAAACCTGTTACTGCCTGGATAATACTCTAAGATCTGCATTAATGGCAGTGATCATAGAGTTTGCTCTGAGAAAGAGCAGGAAGAGGCAGGCTGTCAGAGCCTCAGCTCCAGAAACTGCCATGGTTTTGGCAGGCTGTGTTAGCAACAAAGTTCACTAACAAGCCACAAGATACAAACAACACTTAATTTCCTGAAGTCATAGGTTACAGAATTGTATTTCAAGAGTACACCTAGATTCAGATCATCCTGGCAGGTATAGTACTTTATGGGCAAGTTAAAGAAATCTTTGAGTTTATCAGAAAAAATTAATAGGAAAGAACTTATGTAAACCACTAGAATTCTTACTAGTAAAATAAGAAGTAGTCATTTAGAGAATTTTTTCTCAAATGACCCTACTCTGTGTTTGTGATTTATTTTCCCTAAGGATATTACAATAAAAATTAGAACACAAGAGTAACAATAGAACATTTTCCTAAAGATTATTTTATTCAACATTTGATACACCTAACTTTGTGAATGAAAGAGGAGAGGTAATATTCTGTTAATATAAAGGCTATTTATTTAATAAGTGACTCATCTAGAAGAACCACATCCCATAGTTTCCCTTTTCCTTATACTATGTTGACCATGAATGATTCCAAGTTACTTTTTAATTCTTACATTTAAAATTCTGGAGGTCTGCATATATTTATAGCTGGACGCAGGCCTTGAATTTTTAATCAGGTATCCCATTCTCATCATTCCCTCATTATACTGTAATTTGTTGTACATTGGGAAAACTGGCAGAAATGTCACATTACATGATTTCTAAATATCTTTCAGTGGTGAAATTATATCTTCAGTGGTGAAATTATATCTTTAGAAATTATATCTAAATATCTTTCAGTGGGTGGATTATAATTTACAGAACGATAGCAGAATATGTGCACATGAGAACTTTGCCCAAGGCAGTTCAACTTGCCCACTGTCACTGCTAACAACCAGGTAGTAGCAGAAGGTGGTTGGGACATAGCTCTAGTCCCAAACTCTGATTGAGGGGCAGAGAGTACCTGATTCAGCTTCTTCTGAAGTCCAGTCTTGGACTTCTTAACATACAATTCCTAACAGCCAGAAGGAAAGTGTACATTTAAAACTTTGGACAGATCAGAACCAAGATGGCAGAGTAGAAGGACGTGCTCTCACTCCCTCTTGCGAGAACACCAGAATCACAACTAGCTGCTGGACAATCATCGACAGCAAGACACTGGAACTCACCTAAAAAGATACCCCACATCCAAAGACAAAGGAGAAGCCACAATGAGACGGTAGGAGGGGTGCAATCACAGTAAAATCAAATCCCATAACTGCTGGGTGGGTGACTCACAGACTGGAGAACACTTATACCACAGAAGTCCACCCACTGGAGTGAAGGTTCTGAGCCCCACGTCAGGCTTCCCAACCTGGGGTTCCGGCAATGGGAGGAGGAATTCCTAGACAATCAGACTTTGAAGCCTAGTGGGATCTGATTGCAGGACTTTGGCAGGACTGGGGGAAACAGAGACTCCACTCTTAGAGGGCACACACAAAGTAGTGTGCACTTCGGGACCCAGAAGGAGGAGCAGTGACCCCAGGGGAGACTGAACCAGACCTACCTGCTAGTGTTGGATGGTCTCCTGCAGAGGTGGGGGGTGGCTGTGGCTCACTGTGGGGACAAGGACACTGGCAGCAGAAGTACTGGGAAGTACTCCATGGCTGGCATGAGCCCTCTCAGAGTCTGCCATTAGCCCCACAAAAGAGCCCAGGTAGGCTCCAGTGTTGGGTTGCCTAAGGCCAAACAACTGACAGGGAGGGTACCCAGCCACACCCATCAGCAGTAAAACGGATTAAAGTTTTACTGAGCTCTGCCCACCAGAGCAACAGTCAGCTCTACCCACAACCAGTGCCTCCCATCAGGAAACTTGCATAAGACTCCTAGATAGCCTCATCCACCAGAGGGAACACAGCAGAAGCAAGAAGAACTACAAGCCTGCAGCCTGTGGAACAAAAATCATATTCACTGAAAGACAGACAAGATGAAAAGGCAGAGGGTTATGTACTAGAGGAAGGAACAAGATAAAACCCCAGAAAAATAACTAAATGAAGTGAAGATAGGCAAACTTCCAGAAAAAGAATTCAGAACAATGACAGTGAAGATAATCGAGGACCTTGGAAAAAGAACGGAGGCAAAGACGAGAGGATACAAGAAATGTTTAACAAAGACTTAGAAGAATTAAAGAACAAACAAACAGAGATGAACAATACAATAACTGAAATGAAAACTATACTAGAAGGAATCAATAGCAGAATAACTGAGGCAGAAGAACGGATAAGTGACCTGGAAGACAGAATGGTGGAATTCACTGCTGCAGAAGAGAATAAACTAAAAAGAATGAAAATAAATGAAGACAGCCTAAGAGACCTCTGGGACATTAAATGGAACAACATTCGCATTATATGGGTCCCAGAAGGAGAAGAGAGAGAGAAGGACCAGAGAAAATATTTGAAGACATTATAATAAAAAACTTCCCTAACATGGGAAAGGAAATAATCACCCAAGTCCAGGAAATGCAGAGAGTCCCATACAGGATAAACGCAAGGAGAAACACGCTGAGACACACAGTAATCAAACTGGAAAAAATTAAAGACAATAAACATTATTGAAAGCAGGAAGGGAAAAATGAGAAATAACATACAAGGGAATTCCCATAAGGTTAACAGCTGATTTCTCAGCAGAAACTCTACAAGCCAGAAGGGAGTGGCATGATATACTTAAAGGGATCTAAGGGAAGAAGCTACATTCAAGATTACTCTAACAGGCAAGGAACTCATTCAGATTTGATGGAGAAATCAAAAGCTTTACAGACAAGCAACAGCTAAGAGAATTCAGCACCACAAAACCAGCACTCCAACAATTATAAAGGAACTTCTCTAAGTGGGAAACACAAGAGAAGAAAAGGACCTACAAAAACAAACCCAAAACAATTAAGAAAATGCTCATAGGAACATACATATCGACAATTACCTTAAACGTGAATGGATTAAATGCTGCAACCAAAAGACACAGGCTTGCTGAATGGATACAAAAACAAGACCCATAAATATGCTGTCTACAAGAGACCCACTTCAGACCTAGGGACACATACAGAGTGAAAGTGAGGGGATGGAAAAAGATGAAATGGATTTTCGATGAAAATGGAAACCAAAAGAAAGCTGGGGTAGCAATACTCATATCACAGAAAGCAGACTATAAAATACAGAATGTTACGAGAGACAAGGAACACTACATAATGATCAAGGGATCAATCAAAGAAGGAGATATAACAATTATAAATATATATGCAACC
Organism: Pseudorca crassidens; assembly: GCF_039906515.1. Classification (NCBI taxonomy): domain Eukaryota; kingdom Metazoa; phylum Chordata; class Mammalia; order Artiodactyla; family Delphinidae; genus Pseudorca; species Pseudorca crassidens. Next base: position 79,123,633 of record NC_090299.1, read on the forward strand.
AACATAGGAGCACGACAATACATAAGGCAACTGCTAACAGCTCTAAAAGAGTAAATTGAAAGTAACACAATAATAGTGGGGGACTTTAACACCTCACTTACACCAATGGACAGATCATCCAAAATGAAAATAAATAAAGAAACAGAAGCTTTAAATGACACAACAGACCAGATAGATTTAATTGATATTTATAGGACATTCCATCCAAAAACAGAAGATTAGAGTTTCTTCTCAAGTGCGCACAGAACATTCTCCAGGATAGATCACATCTTGGGTCACAAATCAAGCCTCAGTAAATGTAAGAAAACTGAATTCCTATCAAGCATCTTTTCTGACCACAATGCTATGAGATTAGAAATGAATTACAGGGAAAAAGACATAAGAAACACAAACATATGGAGGCTAAACAATACGTTACTAAATAATCAAGAGATCACTGAAGAAATCAAAGGGGAAATCAAAAAATACATACAGACAAATGACAATGAAAACACAATGATCCAAAACCTATGGGATGCAGCAAAAGCAGTACTAAGAGGGAAGTTTATAGCTATACAAGCCTACATCAAGAAACAAGAAAAATCTCAAATAAAAACGTCTAACCTTACACCTAAAGAAACTAGAGAAAGAAGAACACACAAAACTCAAAGTTAGAAGAAGGGAAGAAATCATAAAGATCAGAGCAGAAATAAATGAAATAGAAACAAAGAAAACAATAGCAAAGATCAATAAAACTAAAAGCTGATTCTTTGAGAAGATAAACAAAATTGATAAACCATCAGCCAGACTCATCGAGAAAAAGAGGGAGAGGACTCAAATCAACAAAATTAGAAATGAAAAAGAAGTTACAACAGACACCGCAAAAATACAAAGCATCTTAAGAGACTACTACAAGCAACTCTATGCCAATAAAATGGACAACCTGGAAGAAATGGACAAATTCTTAGAAAGGTTTAATCTTCCAAAATTGAACCAGAAAGAGATAGAAAATGTGAACAGACCATTCACAAGTAATGAAATTGAAACTGTGATTAAAAATCTTCCAACAAACAAAAGTCCAGGAGCAGATGGCTTCACAGTCAAATTCTATCAAACATTTAGAGAAGAGCTACCACCCATCCTTCTCAAACTCATCCAAAAAACTGTGGAGGAAGAAACACTCCCAAACTCATTCTATGAGGCCACCATCACGCTGATACCAAAACCAGACCAAGATACTACAAAAAAAGAAAATTACAGACCAATATCATTGATGAATATAGATGCAAGAATCCTCAACAAAATACTAGCAAACAGAAACCAACAACACATTAAAAGGATCATACAGCATGATCAAGTGGGATGCATGCCAGGGATGCAAGGATTCTTCAATATACACAAATCAATCAATGTGATACACCATATTAACAAGTTGAAGAATATAAACCATATGATCATCTCAATAGATGCAGAAAAAGCTTTTGACAAAATTCAACACTCATTTATGATAAAAACTCTCCAGAAAGTGGACACAGAGGGAACATACCTCAACATAATAAAGGCCATATATGACAAACCACAGCAAACATCATTCTAAATGGTGAAAAACTGAAAGCATTTCCTCTAAGATCAGGAAAAAGACAAGGATGTCCACTCTCACCACTATTATTCAACATAGTTTTGGAAGTCCTAGTGATGGCAATCAGAGAAGAAAAAGAAATAAAAGGATTACAAATTGGAAAAGAAGAAGTAAAACTGTCACTGTTTGCAGATGACATGATACTACAGATAGAGAACCCTCAATATGCCACCAGAAAACTACTAGAGCTAATCAATGAATCTGGTAAAGTTGCAGGATACAAAATTAATGCACAGAAATCTCTTGCATTCGTGTACACTAATGATGAAAAATCTGAAAGAGAGATTAAGGAAACACTCCCATTTACCCTTGTAACAAAAAGAATTAAATACCTAGGAATAAAACTACCTAGGGAGACAATAGACCTGTATGCAGAAAACTGTAAGACACTGATGAAAGAAATTAAACATGATACCAACAGATGGAGATATATACCATGTTCTTGGATTGGAAGAATCAATATTGTGAAAACGACTATACTACCCAAAGCAACCTACAGATTCAATGCAATCTCTATCAAATTACCAATGGCATTTTTTACAGAACTAGAACAAAAAATCTTAAAATTTGTATGGGGACACAAAAGACCTTGAATAGCCAAAGCAGTCTTGAGGGAAAAAAATGGAGCTGGAGGAATCAGACTCCCTGACTTCAGACTATACTACAAAGCTACAGTAATCAAGACAGTATGGTACTGGCAAAAAACAGACATAGATCAATGGAAAAAGATAGAAAGCCCAGAGATAAACTCACGCACCTATGGTCAACTAATCTATGACAAAGGAGGCAAGAATATACAATGGAGAAAAGACAGCCTCTTTAATAAGTGGTGCTGGGAAAACTGGACAGCTACATGTAAAAGAATAAAATTAGAACACTCCCTAAAACCGTACACAAAAATAAACTCAAAAGGGATTAGAGACCTAAACGTAAGACTGGGTACTATAAAACTCTTAGAGGAAAACATAGGAAGAACACTCTTTGACATAAATCACAGCAAGATCTTTTTTGATCCACCTCCTAGAGTAATGGAAATAAAAACAAAAATAAACAAATAGGACCTAATGAAACTTCAAAGCTTTTGCACAGCAAAGGAAACCATAGAGAAGGCGAAAAGACAACCGTCAGAATGGGAGAAAATATTTGCAAGTGAATCAATGGACAAAGGATTAATCTCCAAAATATATAAACAGCTCATGCAGCTCAATATTAAAAAAACAAAGAACCCAATCCAACAATGGGCAGAAGACCTAAATAGACATTTCTCCAAAGAAGACATACAGATGGCCAAGAAGCACATGAAAAGCTGCTCAACATCACTAATTATTAGAGAAATGCAAGTCAAAACTACAGTGAGGTGTCCCCTCACACCAGTTAGAATGGGCATCATCAGAAAATCTACAAACAACAAATGCTGGAGAGGGTGTGGAGAAAAGGAAACCCTCTTGCACTGTTGGTGGGAATGTAAATTGGTACAGCCACTATGGAGAACAGTATGGAGGTTCCTTGAAAAACTAAGAATAGAATTACCATATGACCCAGCAATCCCACTACTGGGTATATACCCAGAGAAAACCATAATTCAAAAAGACATATGCACCCAGTGTTCATTGCAGCACTATTTACAACAGCCAGGTCATGGAAGTCACCTAAATGCCCATCGACAGATGAATGCATAAAGAAGTTGTGGTACATACATACAGTGGAATATTACTCAGCCATAAAAAGGAACGATATTGGGTCACTTGTTGAGACGTGGATGGATCTAAAGACTGTCATACAGAGTGAAGTAAGTCAGAAAGAGAAAAACAAATATCGTATATTAACGCATATACATGGAACCTAGAAAACTGTTACAGATGAACTGGTTTGCAGGACAGAAATTGAGACACAGATGTAGAGAACAAATGTAAGGACACCAAGGGGGGAAAGCCGCGGGGTGGTGGGAGTGGTGGTGTGATGAATTGGGTGATTAGAATTGACATGTATACACTGATGTGTATCAAATTGATGACTAGTAAGAATCTGCTCTATAAAAAAATAAGTAAAATAAAATTCAAAAAAAAAAAAAAGAACTTTGCCCATAGTTGAGCTAGAAATCTGTGGCAAAGATTTTTATTTATAAAAGCTGGTTGTCAGTTTATTCAGATTTTATAGAGGAGAAATAAACAATATATTATAGTGTTGGAGATGGTGTATATTTGAGTTGGACAAATCTTCATTTAAATTCCATTCTGCTTTCTAGTGGCTGTTTGACACTGAGCAAGTTTCTTAATCTCTCTGAACCTTTTTCCTCTTTATATATAGTTTAAATAACAGCTCAGTGGGTGAATTTAAGTACAAAATGAGATGCTTTATGTAAATTATTTAGCATAATGCCTTTTAAAATATTCAAAGTAGTTTTACTATAATAATATTACATATATTTATAATTGCATTAATGTAATAACTAAGTTGTATGATTAAATCAACACATCTTTATTTATTGCTAAAATGTGTCAAGCACTACTAAGTTGTGGGAATTTGAAAATAAGCAAATACTTTGTTTATAAGCCTGTGGGGGAGGTAAATATCAATCAAATAATCATACAAAGTAATGTAAAAAATTACAGTTGTGATTAGTGTTAAGGAGAAATACATCATGTTAAGGAACTGAGTCTTTATACTAAAGTTAAAATTAAATTAGCTTTAAAACAGGGGTTTTATAAGGCTTATTAAGGATCTTAATAATTTTCCTAAAAGAAAGAGAAGTCAATAATGTGTTTAAAATAAGGTGTTAATATGATCAAATATTTGTGTCAGAAAGCTGTCCTGATCACAGCCTGAGAAAACAGCTAAAAAGAGTCTAAGAGTGGATGAGAAGAGGCCAATTATCAAATGATTGCAATACATCAGTCTACAGATGGTGGTAGATTTTGGTTGTGGATATTGATAGGAGTTAAAGATTTTAGAAAAATTTATGATGTAAATTGAGTGAACTTGGTAATAAATGAATAAGGATGATGAAAAGGAGATGTCAATGCTGACACCTAGCTTACTGACATGCCTAATGAGGTGGATGGTGTTGCCATTGCAATAGCATTGATAGTAATTAATAATGAAAATGATGTATCTGGAAAATAGCCTAACTTAAGGGCTGAGCAATCACTTTTGAGGTTAAACATGTCCTCCAGAAATGTAACTCATGGTTCCAAATGAGTTAGAACAGAAAACAGTTGAACGTTGAGGAGATAAGAAAAATGCCATTGTTTCCAATACATTCTGATTTTGAAAATCACAAAGGTCAAAAACCTATGGGTAGTAGCTCTACTTCTGTTCAAGATGGAGTAACAAGGATCAGATTTACCTTCCTGCTTAAACAACAAAAAAACAGACAACATGAAACAATGGTTTTAAAGTCACTGGACTTTAGGTATGTTTAGTGATCCCTGAGAGATTAGAAAATAAGATGAGCTCTGTGAACATTAAAACTTATAGATGTAGATGGTTTACAGGTGTGGTCCAAAGAGCAAGAAATCAGACAGACTCCAATGTATTCCCTGAATTATAGAGACAAAGCTGAGATTACAGAAAGAATAAGATAGCTATTGTCCACAGGAAAGACTACAGATAGAAAGGAAGAGCATGGAGAGAAAATTTCAGGAATCTGGAGAGTTTCCCCTTTGAGTATTTATATGGTACTGTAGTCTATTAAGTGAGTAATAGCATTATGTCTAAAAAAGCAATGTATATACCTTAATTAAAAAGTACTTTATTCCTAAAAAATGTTATCCATCAACTCAGCCTTCTGTGAGTGTAATCCTTTTGCAACAGTAACACCAAAGATCACTGATCACAGATCACCGTAACAAATACAATAACAATAAAAGTTTAAAATATTGTGAGAATTACCAAAATGTGACACCGAGGCTTGAAGTGAGAAAATTCTGTTGGAAAAATGGTGCTGATAGACTTGCTTGATGCAGGGTTGCCACAAAGTTTCAATTTGTAAAAAACCCAACTGTGAAGTGCAATAAAGCAAAGCACAACAGGACAAAGTATGCCTGTATACATAAAGATTTTATATATTTGTATATACATATTTTCCTATATATATAAAATCTCTCTTGTGTGTGTGTATATATATATATATATATATATATATATATATCCTCTGAAGAAACCTCTAAAATAACAAAACAGTATAATTAGTAAGTCAAAAAAAGGAAATAAAATGGAATAACAAATTAATTAATTCAAAAAAGAGAGAAAAGGATGAAAAAGTAAAAATAGATTGGAAATGTAGTAAACAAGTAAGATGTAGATAGTACATTTAAAATTAACCACATAAATAATAACCAAAAAGTAAAATGCAAATGGTCTAAACACATCAATTATGAGGGAGAGATTTTCAGACTGGACAATAAACCAGGACTCAACTATATGCTGCCTAAATGAAACATGCTTTAGATACTAACCCCTTATCATATATACAATTATAAATATTTTCTTCCATTTTATAGTTTTTTTCACTCTGTATATGGTTTCCTTGTTATGCAGAGCTTTTTAGTTTGATGTAGTCTAACTTGTCCATTTTTACTGTTGTTGCTTATGCTTTTGTTGTAATATTTAAGAAATCCCTGCTACCACAATGTCATGAAAATTTTCTATGTTTTCTGTAAAAGTTTTATAGTTTCATATCTTATGTTTAAATCTTTAATGTATTTTCAGTTGATATCTGTGTACTGTGTAAGATAAGGATCCAATTTCATTATTTTGTATGCAGATGTCAACTTTCTTTTGACATGCAGATGTCATTTGTTAAAGAGACTATTCTTTCCCCGTTGTGTATTCTTGAAACCTTTGTCAAAGATCAATTGAACATATATGTATGAGTTTATTTCTTGGATTCTTATCCTGTTCCTTTGTTCTATATGGCTGTTTTTATGCGAGTACCATACTGTTTTAATTAGTGTGGATTTGTAATATATTTTGCAGTCAAGATCAGGAAGTGTAATGCCTCTAGCTTTGCTCTTCTGTTTCAAGACTGCATTGACTATTCAGAGTCTTTCATGGTTCCATATGCATTTCAGGATTATTTTTACTATTTATGTAAAAAAAAATTCAGATAGCAGAAAATATTTGCAAACCACATAACTGAAACGGGATTAATATCCAAAATATATAAGGAACTAAAACTACTCAATAGCAAAAAGTATAAATGATCCAATTAAAACTGGACAAAAGGCTTGAATATACATTTCTCCAAAGAAGACATACAAGTGGCCAACAGGTATATGAAAAGATGATCAACATTGCTACTCATCAGGAAAATTCAAATCTAAACCACAAAGAGATAACACCTCACACTGGTTAGGATGGCCATTATCCAAAGAACAAAAGATAATAAGTTCTTGTAGAGGATGTGGAGAAATCAGAGCCCTTGTACACTATTGGTGGGAATATAAAATGGTGTGGCCGCTACAGAGAACAGTATGAAAATTCCTCAAAAGATTAAAAATAGGATGAATACATGATCCAGCAATTCTACTTCTGGGTATATATTCAAAAAAACTGAAATAATGATTTGAAGAGATAGCTGCATTCCCATGAATATTGCAGCATTATTCATATTAGCCAAGATGTGGAAGCAACATAAATTTCCATCAATGAATGATGGATAAAGAAAATATGGTATATACATATAATAGAATATTATTATTTAGTCTTTAAAAAGAAGGAAATCCTGCCATATGGGGCAACATGGATGAGCCTGGAGGACATTATGTTAAGTGCAATAAGCCAGTCACAGAAGGACAAACACTGCATGATTCCACTTATATAAGGTATATAAATTAGTCAAACTCATAAGAACAGAGAGTACAATGGTGGTTTCCAGGGGCTGAGGAAGAAAGAAATGAGAGGTGCTATTCAGTTACACAAGATGAATAAGAACTAGAGCTCTGCTATCAACATTATACCTACAGGTAACAATACTGTATTGTGCACTTAAAAATTGTTAAGATTGTTGATCTCATGTTGTGTTCTTACCACAATAAAAATAGAATAAATTAAATGAAATACACTCTAAATATAAAGACTCAAATAGATTAAATAGAGAAAATATACTAACACTGGTCAAAAGAAAGCAGGAGTAGCTATGTTAATGTAAGACAAACTTGATTTCAGAGCAAAGAATATTACTGAGGTTAAAGAAGACTCCTTCATAGCAATAACTCTGCCAATTTATCAAGAATACAACAAATATTAAGTGTTTGTGCACCTAACAGCAGAGCTTCAAAATATATAAAGCAAAAACAGATATAACTGCAAGGAGAAATATATAAATCAAAATATAGAAGCAGATATTTCAATACCCCCTCTCAATTATTTATGGGAGAAGAGATAGAAAACAAATAAGGTTATGAGTTCAACATTATCAAACTTCACTCTTGACATTTATACAACACTCTATCCTACAATGGAATACACATGCTTGTCAAATATACATGCAATATTTATTAAAACGGACCATATTCTGGGTCATAAAATACGTCTCAATAGACTTTAGAAAAATTAATCCCCATAGGGTATATTCTCTGACAACAATGGAATTAAATCAGTTATTAATACTAGGGAAATTATTTTTAAAATCTCCAAATAATTAGAAAACAGATACAACACTTAAAATAACCCATTATTCAAGAAGAAATAAAAGGAAAATTGACAAATATTTTGAACTGAATGAAAATGAGAATACAACATATTCAAATTCATAAAACATTGTTAAAAAGCAATATATAGAAGGAAATTGATGATACTGAAATATAATAGAACTGTATTAGAAAATAATAGAGGTATCCATAATGAAGGCCTTAGGTTCCTCTTTAAGAAACTATAAAAAGAATAGCAAATTAAATGCAAAATGAATAAAAGAAAGGAAACCATAAAGGTAAGCATGAATATCAATTAAATTTATACAAGAAAAAAAGTAGATAAAATCAATGAAACCAAAAGGTTAATCATTAAGAAGATCAATAAACTGACAAATTTATTGGCAGATTGAGCAGGGAAAAGAGGGAGAATACACAAATTACAAATATCAGAATTTAGAGAATTGACATCACTGTAAATTCTATAAATATTATAATGACAATAGATTCAACAACTTAACAGAAATGGGCAAAATCCTTGAAATGCACATCTTAATCAGGAAGAAAGAAAGAAACTGAATAGAACAGCATGTAAAAGAAAATAGAAATTATAGCTAAAAACCTCCCCACAAAGAAAACCAGGCTGGAATGGATTCACTAGCTAATTCTAGTAAACATTTATAGGAAAAAATAATACTTTTTCTACACAAATTCTCCCATAAAATGACAAGGAAATAATATATTGCAACTCATTTAATAAAGAGAGCATTCCCCTGATATAAAAATGACAAAAAATTACATTATTACAAGAAAGAACCTACAGAGTAATATCTTTTGTCAAAGTGGATGTAAAAATCCTAAACAAAACTTTAGCAAATCAAACCCCAAATGTATACAAGACTAATTCACAATGACCAGATAGAGTCAGTCCCAGGAATGCAAGATTGGATTAGTATTCAAATATCAATAAATGTAATTCACCATGTAAACAAAATAATAAAGAAAAACCACATGATCGTCTCAATTGACAAAGAAAAAACATTTGGCAAAATCTCATATTTGATTTCTTTCCACAAATGTTTTGGATTAATTAGATATTCATATTAAAAAATGAACTTTGATCCATACTCCAACAAAATGCTCCAACAAAAAGACATAGACTGTCTTAATGGATACAAAAACAAGATCCATATATATGCTGTCTACAAGAGATCCACTTCAGACCAAGAAACACATACAGGCTGAAAGTGAGGGGATGGAAAAAGATATTCCCTGCAAACAGAAATAAAAAGAAAGCTGGAGTAGCAATTCTCATATCAGACAATATAGACTTTAAAATAAAGACAATTACAAGACACAAAGAAGGACACTACATAATGATCAAGGGATCAATCCAAGAAGAAGACATAACAATTCTAAATATTTAGGCACCCAACATAGGAGCACCTCAATACATAAGGCAAATGCTAACAGCCATAAAAGGGGAAATCAACAGTAACACAATCATAGTAGGGGACTTTAAAACCCCACTTTCACGAATGGACAGATCATCCAAAATGAAAATAAATAAGGAAACACAAGCTTAAATCCATACATTAAACAAGATGGATTAAATTGATATTATAGGACATTCCAACCAAAAACAACAGAATATACTTTCTTCCCAAATGCTCATGGAACATTCTCAGGATAGATATCTTGGGGCACAGATCAAGCATTGATAAATTTAAGAAAATTGAAATTGTATCAAGTATATTTTCTGACCACAGTGATATGAGACTAGATATCAACTACAGGAAAAAAATCTGTAAAAAACTAGAAACACATGGAGGCTAAAAATACAGTATTTAATAACCAAGAGATCACTGAAGAAATCAAAGAGGTAATCAACAAATACCTAGAAACAAATGACAATGAAAACACGACGACCCAAAACCTATGGGATGCAGCAAAAGCAGTTCTAAGAGGGAAGTCTCTAGCAATACAATCCTACCTCAAGAAACAAGAAACATTTCAAATAAACTACTTAACCTTACACTTAAAGCAATTAGAGAAAGAAGAACAAAAAATCCCAAAGTTAGCAGAAGGAAAGAAATCATAAAGATCACATGAGAAATAAGTGAAAAAGAAATGAAGGAAATGATAGCAAAGATCAATAAACCTAAAAGCTTGTTCTTTGAGAATATAAACAAAATTGATAAACCATTAGCCAGACTCACCAAGAAAAAACGGGAGAAGACTCAAATCAGTAGAATTAGAAATGAAAAAGGAGAAGTAACAACTGACACCACAGAAATACAAAGTATCCTAAGAGACTACTACAAGCAACTCTATGCCAATAAAATGGACAACCTGCAAGAAATGGACAAATTCTTAGAAAAGCACAACTTTCCAAGCCTGAACCAGAAAGAAATAGAAAATATAAACAGATCAATCACAAGCACTGAAATTGAGACTGTGATTAAAAACCTTCCAACAAACAAAACCGCAGGACCAGATGGCTTCACAGGCAAATTCTATCAAACATTTAGAGAAGAACAAACACCTATCCTTCTCAAAGTCTTCCAAAATATAGCAGAGAGAGGAAGACTCCCAAAATCATTCTCAAGGCAACAGTCATCCTGATACCAAAACCAGACAAAGATGTCACACAGAAAGAAAACTACAGGCCAATATCACTGATGAACAGAGATGGAGAAATCCTCAACAAAATAATAGCAAACAGAATCCAAGAGCACAATGAAAGGATCATACATTATGATCAAGTGGGGTTTATCCCAGGAATGCAAGGATTCTTCAATATATGCAAATCAATCAATGTGATAAACCATATTAACCAACTGAAGGAGAAAAACCATATGATCATCTCAATACTGCAGAAAAAATCTTCAACAAATTTCAACACCTATTTATGATAAGAACACTCCAGAAAGTAGGCATGGGGGAACTTTCCTCAACATAATAAAGGCCATATATGAGAAACCCACAGCCAATATCATTCTCAATGGTGGAAAACAGAAACCATTTCCTCTAAGATCAGGAACAAGACAAGGTTGCCCACTCTTACCACTATTATTCAACATAGTTTTGGAAGTTTTAGCCACAGCAATCAGAGAAGAAAAAGAAATGAAAGGAAGCCAAATTGGAAAAGAAGAAGTAAAACTGTCACTGTTTGCAGATGACGTGAAACTGTATACAGAGAATCCTAAAGATGCTACCAGAAAACTACTAGAGCTAATTAATGAATTTGGTAAAGTAGCAGGATACAAAATTAATGCACAGAAACCTCTTGCATTCCTATACACTAATGATGAAAAATCTGAAAGAGAAACTAAGGAAATACTCCCATTTACCATTACAATAAAAAGAATAATATACCTAGGAATAAAACTGCCTAAGGAGACAAAAGACCTGTTTGCAGAAATCTATAAGGCACTGGTGAAAGAAATCAAGGATGTTACAAACAGATGTAGAGGTATACCATGTTCATGGATTAGAAGAATCAACTTTGTGAAAATGACTCTACTACCCAAAGCAATCTACAGATTCAATGCAATCCCTACCAAACCAATCCCTACCAATGGCATTTTTCACAGAAGTAGAAAAAAAAAGTTCACAATTTGTTTGAAACACAAAAGACACTGAATAGCCAAAGCAATCTTGAGAAAGAAGAATGAAGCTGGAGTAATCAGGCTCCCAGCTTTCAGACTATACTACAAAGCTTCAGTAATCAAGACAGTATGGTAGTGGCACAAAAACAGAAATATGAATCAATGGAACAGGATAGAAAGCCCAGAGATAAACCCATGCACATATGGTCACCTTATATTTCATAAAGGAGGCAAAAATATACAATGGAGAAAAGACAGGCTCTTCAATAAGTGGTGCTGGGAAAACTGGACAGCTACATTTGAAAGAATGAAATTAGAACACTCTCTAACACAATACACAAAAATAAACTCAAAATGGATTAAAGACCTAAATGTAAGGCCAGAGAGTATCAAACTTTTAGAGGAACACATAGGCAGAACACTCTATGACATAAATCACAGCAATATCCTTTTTGACCCACCTCCTAGAGAAATGGAAATAAAAACAAAAATAAACAAATGGGACCTAATAAAACTTAAAAGCATTTGCACAGAAAAGGAAAAAGACAACCCTCAGAATGGGAGAAAATATTTGCAAATGAAGCAACTGGCATAGGATTAATCTCCAAAATTTACAAGCAGCTCATGCAGTTCAATATCAGTGAAACGAACAACCCAATCCAAAAATGGCAGCAGACCTAAATAGACATTTCTCTAAAGAAGATATACAGATTGCCAACAAACACATGAAAGGATGCTCAACATCACTAATCATTAGAGAAACGCAAATCACAACTACAATGAGGTACCACCTCACACCAGTCAGAATGGCCATCATCAAAAAATCTACAAACAATAAATGCTGGAGACGATGTGGAGAAAAGAGAACACTCTTGCACTGTTGGTGGGAATGTGAATTGATACAGCCTCTATGGAGAACAGTATGGAGGTTCCTTAAAAAACTAAAAATAGCACTACCATATGACCCAGCAATCCCACTGCTGGGCACATACCCTCAGAAAATCATAATTCAAAAAGAGTCATGTTCCACAATGTTCACTGCATATCTATTTACAATAGCCAGGACATGGAAGCAACCTAAGTGTCCATCACCAGATGAATGGATAACAAAGATGTGGCACATATATACAATGGAATATTACTCAGCCATAAAAAGAAATGAAATTGAGTTATTTGTAGTGAGGTGGATGGAACTAGAGACTGTCATACAGAGTGTAGTAAGTCAGAAAAGAAAAACATATACTGTATGCTAACACATATATATGGAATCTAAAAAAAAAATAAAGAAGAGATGGTTCTGAAGAAACTAGTGGCAGGACAGGAATAAAGATGCAGACATAGGTAATCGACTTGAGGACACAGGGAGGGGGAAAGGTAAGCTGGAACGAAGTGAGAGAGTGACATGAACTTATATATACTACCAGAAGTAAAATAGATATCTAATGGGAAGCAGACCCATAGCACACGGAGATCAGCTCAATGCTTTGTGACCACCTAGAGGGGTGGGATAGGGAGGGTGGGAAGGAGACACAAAAGGGAGGAGATATGGGGATATATGTATATGTATAGCTGATTCACTTTGTTATAAAGCAGAAACTAACACACCATTGTAAAGCAATTATACTCAAATAAAGTTGTTAAAAATCAACAAAAATTAAAAAAAATTAAAAAGTAGAAACCAAACCATAAAAAAGGAAAAAAGGAGATATGTCTATTAGTCTATTATTCTATTAGTCTCTTTATATATTGTTCATTTCTACAAAATGAAACCTAATCTCTAATGAGAGAAATTAGATCAGTGTTCTCCTGGGGAACTACCAAGGGCATGAAGAAAATTTAGGGTGATTAATATGTTAATTATCTTAATTTTGTTGATGGTTTCTCTGTGTATACATATGTAATTTTTAAATTTTATACTTTAAACATGTACACTTTATTGCTTGCCAATAATATATTTAAAAAACTAACCTCTTAATTTTAAGAAATTCTGTTCATCAGGAGGCATCACAAAGACAATTGAAAGAAGAGGAAAAAAAGCCATAGACCAGTTTAATTAGTACTTAGTGATATCATTAGCATGATAGTTTCCAGCTGGAAGTGCAGACGCTTCCTATCGGCAAATGGCTGAACCAGCTCTGACGACTGTAAACCATGTAGCCTTAAGAACTGTGGTGAGCGCCAGTGTCTCGTTATAGGTAACAAGAGAAAGGAATGAGGAGAAAGGAAAATGTCCAGTTAGATGCAATAATCCCATTAACATTTTCTTCTGTGTTCTTGCTCCAGAGAATTTATGCTAAAGGTTTGAACCTGCATGTGATGTCCAGGACTAAAGGAATATTACCATCATGTGTTTGCCAGATGTTGTTCCATGCAGAGATATATGATATAGTTTTTTTCCCAACTTTTACATGATTTTTAAATTAAAAATACTCAATGCATAGAATTATTTTCCCCTATTAGAAATAATATAATCTATATTAACAATTAGGATAATTATTAACTCATTGATAAAACAGGTACTGAGAATTAAAATGATCATGAATAGATTATGGAGACTTGAGAATCTGCCATCTGCAAGCTGGTGAACCGGAAAGCTGGTGGTGTAATTCAGTCCAAGTTCAAAGGCCCAAGAATTGTGGGGGCTGCTAGTGTAAGTCTCATTCCAAGTCCAAAAGCCTGAGAACCAGGGGCACCAATGTCGAAGAGCAGAATATCAGTGTCCCAGCTCAGGTGAGAAAAAGCAAATAGAGCCTTGTTCCACCTTTTTATTCTGTTCAGGCCCTCAGTGGATTGGATGATGCCCACCTGTATTGGTAAAGGCGAAATTCTTTGTCAGCCTATCAATTCAAATGCTAGTCTCTTCAAGAAACACTCTCACAGACACACCCAGAAATAATGTTTCACCAGCTATGTGTGTCTCTTAGCCCAGTCAAGTTGACACATAAAATTAACCATCACAGTGTTGATCAATTTCTTGCTAATTGCACTGAGGATTTTAATTAAATGTCAAAGAAAAATTTCAGAAAATAAAATAATAATCATGAACATATCTCAAATACTAGATTGATCACATTGCTATGAGTAGACAAATTTTGCACAATTAAATCAGAAAAAGCCTTATTTACCTGCTTCATAAGGATTGTTTTCATTAAGATGCACATCACGTTATCCTTTTTCATGTCATTTTACTATCATAATCGTGTATCTACTCTTTCTCATGTCTGTTTAATATAATTTTGATACGCACAGTTCTAGTAATGAAAATAAAAATATTTTATACAAACCAATGTCAAGGTAAGTCTATGAGTTTTGTATGTTATATTGCCAACATTTATAGGGAAGATTTTCTCCATAAGCCTTGAGTTTACATGGTAAGTTTTCTAACTCTGTGAACTGAATATATATCTAGAAAGCGTATTATAAAACTTCAAGGCACTTCCTTTCATCTGACAAATATATGTTGTTAGGTTTCCCCATTGACCTTATTATCCCTTTCCTTTGAATCACAACAGGTCTTATGTAGCAATATGAGAAAATGGCCAAAATTTCCTGACCCCTCTTGTAAAACTAATCAGGGAATTCCCCCAGCAAGCAAGACCATTTCAATAGCCATCTTAAATCTTTCATGAGGCTTCTAAAGTTCAATTATGTCTAGATAGCTGCTTCTATATTACTTCTTCCCACGTTCTTTAAAGCAATCATTATTGTCATTTTTATTTGTGTACATATCTTCTTTTTTACACAATGAAAAAACCGAACACAATCTCAAATTTTTATTCTATTAGAGGAAAGGAACCTTAAGAGAAAGCAATGATTCTGGCACCCTACAAACCAGTAAATTTAGGATACATTTAGAGAATATCTGTGATTTTTGACAGCTCTTTCAGGCCTTGACCCAAAAGAACCTGTTCTCTCAGTGCAAAATAAAAATTACTGATTGGACTACTGTGAGGGATTATTGTCACAGGGATGGAAAGAGTGACTGAAAAATAATAGAAATATGAGAAAACAGAGTAATAAAAAAAGAAGAGGGCAGAAGAGAGGAAAGGAAAATGCTTAAAGCAGGAACACAAGAAAGAAGGAAAGAAAACATAGCAAACTCTAAGTCCAAAAGCAAGGAACACACAAGGATGGCCATCCACACAAAAACGCATGCCCAATAGAATTAACCATACCTTTTTTAGCTTTGATAACTTGTTTCAGACAAAGCATTCCTACAAAGCATATTTCCCCATTCCATAGTTGCTTAGTCTGGGGTGAATAGCACTCACTTGAAGAAATTTGTTATACAAATTCAGAAAATATCAAGAGGTAAAGTTGGAGATAATCATACTTATATAATTTCAATACAATACTGGCTGTACCATGTAATGCCCAAGACAGAAAACAGAAACCACTCACTCTAAGGAAAAAAGAATTTAGTATTAGAATTAGTTGCTTACAAAATTGTTGAAAAGGCTAAAGGAGCCAGTTCAAGGCTGGGGTTCCAGGGTGATACAAAGAAGAATCTAGAACCAGCCCGCTTTTGAAGCTAGGCTGCTGTAGGTTGGGCCATAATGCCTTTTCTACTTCCAGAGAAGCTCTGAATAGCAAAAAACTGAAATGACACACAAAGCTGTAACCCAAGGAGTAAGCAGTAACATCAAGAGGTTACTGCTTCTTTCAGAAAGCTAAAGAATAAGCACTGCGCACCCCGTGCAAGAGGGCCATGAATTTCCTAAATAGCAGGTGTAGCCAGAGTTGAAGGAAGAGGGCCTTCCTGGACTTTGACTTTCAAATTTTATGGGAGCACACTTAATTGGTGAGCACTAATTCATATGTAGAATTCTCTCTCGCTGCAAGGGAGTTTAGAAAATGTAGGTTTCAGCATTCCAAAACCTCCAAATAAAAGATACATAGAGATTGAGAGAGCCACTCATAATATTTTAACACATGAGTATATATATATATATATATATAGATAGATAGATAGATACATAGATAGATAGATATCTTTATCTTTCTGTCTATATCTACATATCTATATCTATCGATCTATTATCTATCTACCTAGAGAGAACTGAATTTTACATCTAGCAATATAAAATAAACGTCCCAGGAGTTGCATACAAATAGTACCAGAAATATGCGTAGTTTTTTGGAAAAATTGGATACGTTTCTTTTTACCACTAATATTTGGAGTCTCTAGAAAGTAAGAAGAGATGACAAATATGGATGGCATATAATAGCATGTAATTCTTTTCTAGAAACTTTAATTTGGCCATTACTTGATAACATTATGGGGCTCAGAAAATATCTGTTTTTATTAGTTTAAAATACCTGCAATCTTTTAGATAAACATGAAACAGGGATTTTCAAATTTGGTGATTTTGATATTTAAATAATATATCTCAAATCTCATACGAAACGTGCTAAATAAAGTGGATGATTTGAAAATGTTGAATAAATGTTGCATCTTCCCCAAACTTGCTTAACTTTTCCACTCAGAATACATGGCTACTTAATAGGAAGTACTTTTCACAGAGGCCTGTTTGCATAGATAATTCACTAGCAAAACTTAATATGAATTAGCAACTCCCAGTGCACAATAAGATATGGGTCATCAATAGATTTGCCATTCTCTTTTCTATTCCTTTCTTCATAAAATAAAATATAAGGCAACATTCCCTTCATTTTAGACTCTATGTACCAAAGTAATTCCTCCAAAAGGTGGTATTTTCTTATTAAAAATTAATATAAACACCTACGCTGTTTATATCCTTAATAGCTCTCATCTAGATAATACAGTAAATTTCTGACTTATTTTTTAACTTATCTTACGTCTCTCCTTAATACTCACTAATTCATCCTAAAACATTATTCTAATTCTTTCACTTCCATGTTCATCTTTTTACTATTTTCAATGGCTCCCCATCAGTCCCTCCACTTCCTTAGTCCAGTTTCTTTTGACTAAAAAATGTAGTCCAAATTCTTTACTTCATCACTCAAGATCACCCTTGTCACCACAATTCTATCACCTTTCCATTGCCCTAGGCATCGTATAGCGTTTGTAAAGTTCATGTGTTATGTTGCCACCAGTCATTTCCCATTTTTTCTCCATATTCTTTCACTGCCACACATTTTCTCATGTTGTTTATTTTACAATGTCTTTTCTTCTCCATCTCCCCACTGTTGACTCCTGTTCATTCTTCACAAATCACCTCAAATGTTACCTCCTTTAGATTTCTTTCCCCATCACCCTCACCAGAAGTGATTTATTTTTCCTCTGAAGTTTTAAAGACGTATTTCAGTGTCTCTTATGGCATGTGACAATCTCTCTTGTTTAATAATTATTTTGTGTCCCCTGCTATGCTACAAGCTGAGGAAGGAGAGACAGAGTTTACGTTTGTGTCCCCACAGTGCTAGCTAGCATCACGACATAGACTGAGTAGACACAAAATTATTATTGATTGAAAACACATTTGTGAATCATTCTAGAGAAAGAAACTATCTTCTATTTATTAAAAACATGAAAACAACTTCATATTCAGTCTTCTTTCTTTTTTTTTTACCTCTGACATTCTACAGAGAGTAGCTTGAAGCAGTTTTGCAATTTTCTAAGAAATAATTCGTCCATAGGCTTTTTCTTATTACTTCACATAATCTACTTTATAAAATTCTGAGCTTTCATTATAAATCAGAGTTTAAAGTTTTCAGATTCATGTAGAAAATTGTATTGGGGATTATATGACAAAATCAATGCATGAGCAGCTTTTAAAATACCATTTTATACACTACATAATTGTACATTTGTGCTAATTCCTTTTATCTGCTTTTTCTTAGAAATACTTAAAATAGGTTACTGTTTTTCATATTTATAATAGATTTATCACACTAGTTTTTAAGACAAGACACTTCTTGTGACAAATTAAAAAATTAATAAACTAAAAGCCGGCCCTCTTTTTTTTTTTTTTTTTTTTTGCAGACGCGGGCCGCTGTGGCCTCTTCCGCCACGGAGCACAGGCTCCGGATGCGCAGGCCCAGCGGCCATGGCCCACGGGCCCAGCCGCTCCACGGCATGTGGGATCCTCCCGGACCGGGGCACGAACCTGCATCCCCTGCTTCAGCAGGCAGACTCCCAACCATTGCACCACCAGGGAAGCCCCGGCCCTCCTATTTTAATTTAGGAACACTGATGAAAAGTAAAATAGACCACCAATACACACATAGATACACACACACACACACACACACACTATTAGTTTATACAAATTACTTGAAACATTGTATTTTAAATAATAATATTAAATTGAATATAATAGCCTACATATATAAGTGTTTTTTAATTATATTGCATGATATGGAGATTTGAAATAATGTAAAGCTATATAACTTCGGGAGGGAATCAGATTTATTTTATCGCCATTTACCCAGAATGTTGCAAGTCAGCTTGGACAGAGAAACACTGAAATCAAATATGATGTGATTTAAATAGCAGAGAAAAGAAAACAATGGAAGTTGCCTCGATTGAACACTTATTTAGGTATTAGACTGAGACTTAGGAGCTGAACATTATATGCAGGATAGTATCATATATAGGACATTTTTGAGTGTTTCTTAATTTGAAAAGTTAGGCAAAATCTTGTTACTTACATTCTGAGAATTTTAAATCAAACTCTTCTCTCTTCAGCTGCTTCCTTAAGATATCCTCCCCCTCACCAACACATATTGTCATAAACAGATGGTCATTACTCTTACCAGTATGACCCAAATAGCTTCCTAACCTATCATATACCCAGCTACTGCCATTATAAGTGATTATTCAATATTGCAAATGTGATAGACTTTTCCTTATATCAAATATTTTTATAAATGTCCATTTTCATCAAAATAAACTCCAAATTCATCCTGGAATACAAGGCCTTTCATGACCTCAGTCTTACCCTACATTACCCAGCTTCAATTTTCAACACTCCCTCTTTGATTTTATTTAAGCAGTTCAAAAATGCATATGGGAGTTCATTAACACATTAACTTATGACAGATTTTTTAAAAACCTCACCATTTTATGTTGGGACAAAGCATAATAAAAAATTTAAATGCAAACTCAACTATTCAATTGTTTTATAACTACATATTAAAGACATATGATATTTCAAGCACAAGTGAGCCTTTAGGATTCCAAGATCAAACAAACAGTTCTTAAGAAACCAGGTCTCTAAGGAGGACAAAGAATTTGTACTTAGTTGTCAGATAACAAATCGAATGCGTCCAGAGCTATTGTCTTGTGAAGACTCGGTGTTTATTTCTTTCTCAACTCTAGAATGGTTTTATTGTTTAGTTTATTTCTTTGCTTCATAATCTTTGCTTTGTTGCTGAAGGTGTGTTAATGATACTGAGAAGAATTAAGAGATTTGCCAATGACAGTAAAGACAGCCTACTCAGCCCTTGCTAGGGTTAGAATGAGGATGAAAATATGGTGGTTCCAGAGTTCAAGGTGAGGGCAGCAGGGAGATAAGGGGAGACTCAAAACAGACCCAAAAGTAGCTGTTAAGAGCAAGGTAACAAGAGAGAAGGAGATTGCAGCATGGATTGAGCCAGGAGTGGGATTAAAAAGCAAAAGAAGAAAACTGGAAAAAAAAAGAAACTAGTCAAGTACATTAGAGGCAGGTGACATTGAAAGTGGAGTGTAAGTTAACCCCGAGTTCTCCTTGAGAAAAAAAATCCCCCTCTGAAAACACAAAGTCCTCTTCCTGCGTTTCTGATTTCAGACAAAATTACCTGAAAAAATATTTCAGGCACAGCTAGGCTCTCTAAGTATTCAAGATATCTCAAGTAGGTCACTTTGAAATAATTCTTCTAATTCATTCAGAAATTACTGATTAAAAAATAAGAATCATAAATAGCAGAATGTCCAGTGTTCAGAAAAGGTAATTCTTACCCTCCTGTGTGCCTGACAATATGAACAAACTCTAAACTATGGGAGGAGGCAGGGAATCCAGGAAAAGTGATATTCCATTTGTTGACTTCTGAGGTATGTTGTTTATAGTTTACAAGTTCATTTAATTGCATAGGTGGAGTTTCACAGTCAGTAGAATGATGAGGGAAGCAGATGGCATAATCTTTTATTAAAAACTTAGCCACCTTCTTATATATGTGATAGCTCTTACTTCATTCTTTGGAATTTGCATTTTAAATGATTAAGGATCCAATAGGACAGCATGAAACCTCATTAAGAAAGATATATTTTCAGGCCTCTACCTGAAGGGAAAGTGGTGATTTTTCCACCTCATACTCCTCAGTTTAAAAACCTGCTGATTTGTTTTAGCTCTACTTACTTCAAAGTATTTCAGCCACATTAATACAGCTTTTAACTAGAGAAACTGACAGAATACAAAATCAAGCTTTTAGCTATATCTTAAAATAAACAAACCAGAACATTTTTCATTTATGAAGCTTCCACTTTCTATGACATTGTGTAATATATTAGTGGTTAACTAAGGGCTTCTCTTGAGCCTAAGGTAAGAGGGGATTAAAAAAACCTCTGTGATTTTTCAGTTCATTTTGAAAACTAACAGCAGATTTGCTTTTAAACAAATGCTGTGTCTTTAGCTGCTGCTTTGAAGTAAGAAGCTGAGAGTAATAGGGGTGGTAGAGATCATACATTCTCACTGTACATATAGTAACAGCGGTATAATAATTAAGGTTTAATCAGAGCATTCTCCTGCTGCTTTCCCAATCACTGTTGAGGTAATAATAGCATTATAGATTAGGTAGCAACTTGCAACAAAGTTAGGCAACTGCATCAAAAAGCAATATTGATGTATAAAGAATTAGGTAAACTTAGTCAATGAAGCATAACATCTCATTCATATTAACCTCCAGCAGGGCCCTTAGAGTCCCAGGCATTGATTCAATCATTTGCTTGCCTAAGTATTTTCCACCTTTTGTGAAATTGCTTACCTCCTTTCTGAAACACCCACTCTCTTCTTTAGAAATGCTTTGTATTCTCTTTCATGGGGATATCCTAAGAAAAAGAAATGGTGGGTTATATTCAGCAAAAGACAGTACTGAAGCAGTTAGAGTTGTATACTAGAAAAGCATCCAGAAAAAATGTGGGTGGTTTTTTCACTTGTCTCAGACCTGGAAGGGTTAATTCAAGCACAGAAGTCCTACTGATTTTACAGGATAGTGGGACTTCCAAGGCACATAAGCCCTTTAGGTGTCGGGTTAAAGGAGAATGCTGGTGTGTGTGTGTGTGTGTGTGTGTGTGTGTGTGTGTGTGTGTTGAATAGTATGTGGTTTTCTTTTGCTGATTTACTTTATTTTTTATCCCATTGTTGATTATATGCCAACCAATGTTTTTCAACTCTACTTCCATGATAAACAATAGACATTTTATAGGCAAGGGTGAGCATTTAAGTCCATGAAAAGAATAGTCATTCTCAGAATGGAGGAAGAGGGTTTAGTCTAGGTGAATTTGGGAATATGACAGCAGAGACTTTGAGTGACCACTATAGATTCCACTGAGAAGAGGATTTCTACGCTGACCTCTGTAAAAACATAAAGAATTGTTATCATGTCTCTCATTGATCTACGACATTAGATGATAAACAGAACTGCCATGAAAACGGTTAAGAGTATTAAGTCAAGGTTCACTGACAGACACTTTGACACCTAAGGACAAGGCAATTATAAAGAAACACAAAAGCAAGTGCTCAAATATTTTTCCTTAGTATATAAATTTCCTCTAATTCATCTGGGGACAGGAGCACATCTAAATGCTGGAGAAGACGGAAGTGAGCCGAGTCTGTTCTACTAAAGTGTCAGAAATAATCTGTCATAAATTATCTATCTATCTATCTATCTATTTAAGCTTATATAAAACAGACATTTATTTCTCATAGTTCTAGAGGCTGGAAGTATGATGTCAGGGTGCCAGCATGATTGGGTGAGGGCTCTCTTCCAGACTGCACATGTCTGTTGTATCCTCACATGGTGAAAGGGGCTGCATAATTTTTTTTAAATGTACTTTGTTCCAAAATGAAAATAATTGGCTAATCAAGTGGGTTACCATCTTGAATAAAATGTAATTAAATTTCCGTAACTAATTTTTCATATTTAATCAAAATTTGATATAAACATTGAATGTATTATATAATAGCATGAATGTTTGGAAGAAAACATTCCTTCAAAAGAAAATTGTAAGTAATGTTTTTTTAATTATGGAAAACAATTTCACAACATAAAACATTTATGAAAAACCTTTCCATAATCTGCTCTGTCATCAGTTTATCACAGGGCTTTTCATGGAAAAACATCAGAACGAACAGAGACTGTCATACATTGGCTATATTTCTAACACTCTCTTAATAAGGGAAAATATTGGGACAAGATAACCTACTTGCTTTCTGTCATTTGTAAAAGATTTGATATCCAGAAGTTTCTCATCATAATGAACAAAAATCAGTCTCTGAGATTAAAATATGGGTGAGCAGATTACAGGTAACTTCTTTTCTAGTCAAAATTTCTTTTTTTTTTTAAATAAATTTATTTTTTGGCTGCATTGGGTCTTCGTTACTTAGTGGGGTGTTTCTCTAGTTGCGGTGAGCGGGGGCTACTCTTCGTTGTGCTGCGCGGGCTTCTCATTGCAGTGGCTTCTCTTGTTGCGGCGCATGGGCTCTAGGCACGCGGGCTTCAGTAGTTAGTTGCGGCACGCAGGCTCAGTAGTTGTGGTTCGCAGGCTCTAGAGTGCAGGCTCAGTAGTTGTGGCGCACGGGCTTAGTTGCTCCGTGGCATGTGGGATCTTCCCAGACCAGGGCTCAAACCCCTGTCCCCTGCATTGGCAGGCTGATTCTTAACCACTGAGCCACCAAGGGAGTCCTAATCAAAATTTCTATATGCTTTGACCG
This sequence comes from Pseudorca crassidens, assembly GCF_039906515.1. Taxonomy (NCBI): domain Eukaryota; kingdom Metazoa; phylum Chordata; class Mammalia; order Artiodactyla; family Delphinidae; genus Pseudorca; species Pseudorca crassidens. The sequence goes on from NC_090299.1 coordinate 79,147,385, forward strand.
ATGGGTTCAGTTAAAAATATTTCTCTCTCTCAATTTCCCTCTCTCTCTAGATCTATTTACAGAAGACACAATGAAAACCACCAATCCCCTATTAATTACTTAAATAACTACATGTCCTTGAAATTTTTCTCAGAAGTGTTTCATCCTCTAGATCTTTCACCTCCAGATATTAATGCTTGTTAGAGTTTAAGGGTGCATGATCTTTAAAGGATTTTTTAAGTAATAAAATGCATAAACACAAGATTTAAGGTTGCTTTAAAGTTATAACTCAGAAAGTCTTTAGGTATTTAAAAAATGTGAACATGTACCCAAATTAATGAGAACTGAAGAAATTGCTTAAGTAATTTTAAAACAACATTGCCTGACTAACTTAGATATACAAAAGTATTTTCCTTAAACAGAAGCTTCATGTTTCTTTCCACTGCAACATATTTATCCTGCATTTCCTTTTTTTTTTCTTTTTTCTTTCTTCTTCATTCATGAAATAGAGAATCTGATAGGGGAACAACAGGGAGTAGAATACATTTAGTACAGGAAAAATATTAATTGCTTGAAAATGCGAAGTGAGGGAAGAAATCAATTGTGAGTAAACAGCACAGAACGAAACCTCTTGACCTTGTCAGATGCTTTATGGGAGAGACACTTCAATCAGAAATGTGCTGATGCTAAATTATCACAGGATTTGATCTATCCTCTAATAATTGAAAACTCCCACTCCTGGAAGAGAACCAGTTTTCTGAACAGCCACTAATTTTTCAGAGTGGAAATTTAGTACTGAAGAGATTGCAAATTTATCCACTAAGATTTGTATTTATATTTTATGGGCCATCACATTCCACATTAGGCTCTGATTGTAAATAGCTACATTGTGTTTTGAGATGCACTCTTCTGTGATGTGCAGTGGCAATTCTTTAAAATGCCATATATAGTTTAACGTATTACCTTCAGTATCTTTCCTTTAAATATCAGAGTATGTGAAAAACTTAACCATGAACAGAGATAAATGCCGTTAACTGCAACATCAGGGTTCAATCTTAGTTGCTTACATCTTGCCTATAAAGAAGATGCTAATTTCAAACTCATCAGGTGCTTTGTACAGGGACATAAAAATAAAGGGGATAATAATTTAAATTTCTATTCAAAATTTCCACTTAGTTTTATGTGTGCAATATACTTTGTGTCATTTTATCATTTTAAAAAATCTCTCATCCTAAGATTATTTCTGAAAAGTATCTAAAGCAAATCTCTAACTGACAATTCATGTGAATCTGTAATGAAATGATCTGAGATGATTTTGTTGGCTATTAAAATAGCTAGCCTAGAGATTCCTAAGAAATGTAAAATGACTTTTATTTGAAGCTTTAATCCCTATTGTACCTCATTAATATCTCTTTTTTCTACTCAGGTATGTATAACACCTATAAGAGGAAAATGAGAGCATATATATCAAGGATGAAGGCACTTTAGGAAAAAAATGCTTAAAGTCCAGCCTACAATTAAAAGCAGATTCTGAACAGTACTATCCTCTGTTAGTTGAAAAATATAAAAGAAGTTTAAAAAATTTAAACTTGTCTATGTACATAAACATTAGTTAACTTGCAGACTCAATAGTCATTCAACAGCTACAGACTCAATAGTCATTCAACAGCTAATCTGAGCACTTACCACTAGGATTATGCAGGATGCTCAAAACACAATGAAGAATATGACAAAGTCTCTGCCTTCAAGGAAATTACTGTGGGAGGCAGACAAGTTGGTTAAGTGCAGTAATTGCCATACCTGCCATAGGGATGAGAGTAAGTACAGAGGCTTCAAGTCTGGGCTGTGGGAATTGGTTAGGGTTGACTCTCAAGAAGTGACTTTCACACTAAAACTTGACATATGATAAAAGTATTTAAGCAGGAAAGTGGCATGATCTTATTTGCTCTTTACATTGCTAAAGAACTTCAAAGGAAAGAAAATGAATGGTGGTGACTTTTCGAAGTCAAATGATGTCTATAAAAAAGCAATGTGGGGACTTCCTTGGTGGCGCAGTGGTTAAGAATCCACCTGCCAACGCAGGGGACACGGGTTCTAGCCCTGCTCCGGGAAGATCCCACATGCCGCGGAGCAACTAAGCTCATGTGCCACAACTATTGAGCCTGCGCTCTTGAGCCCACATGCTGCAACTACTGGAGCCTGCATGCCTAGAGCCTGTGCTCTGCAGCAAGAAAAGCCACCGCAGTGAGAAACCCGCACACCGCAACAAAGAGTAGCCCCTGCTCACTGCAACTAGAGAAAGCCCCTGTGCAGTAATGAAGACCCAACGCAGCCAAAAATTAATTAAAATTTATTTAAAAAACAGCAATATGTAACAGATGGCAACAGGAACATGAAAAGACGCTCAATATCACTAATTATTAGAGAAATAAAAATCAAAACTACATTGAGGTACCAACTCACACCAGTCAGAATGGCCATCATTAAAAAGTCCACAAATAACAAATGCTGGAGAGGGAGTGGAGAAAAGTGAACCCTCTTACACTGTTGGTGGGAATGCAAATAGGTGCAGCCACTATGGAAAAATTACGACGGTTCCTCAAAAACCTAAAAATAGAGTTACCATATTATCCTGGAATCCCACTCCTGGGCATATATCTGGAGAAGACTATAATTTGAAAAGATACATGCACCCCACTGTTCACTGTAGCACTATTTACAATAGGCAAGACATGGAAACAACCTAAATGTCCATTGACAGATGAATGGATAAAGAAGATGTGGTACATACGTGCAGTGGAATACTACTCAGCCGTAAAAGGAATGAAATAATGCCATTTTCAGCAACATGGATGTACCTAGAGATTATCATACTAAGTGAAGTAAGCCAGAAAGAGAAAGACATACCGTATGATATCACTTATATATGGAAATCTAAAATATGACACAAATGAACTTATCTACGGAACATAAACAGACTCACAGACAACTTGTGGTTGCCAGGGAGGCGGGAGGGGGAGGGATGGATTGGGAGTTTGGGATTAGTAGATGCAAACTATTATATATAGGATGGATAAACAACAAGGTCGTACTGTATAGCACAGGGAACTATATTCAATATCCTGTGATAAACTATAATGGAAAAGAATATGAAAAAGAATGTATATGTATGTACAACTGAATCATTTTGCTGTACAGCAGAAATTAACAAAACATTGTAAACCACCTATACTTCAATAAAATATATTTTTAAAAAAAAGTAATATGTAGAACGATCCTTTGGACCCATGAAGAGAAAAATTTAATTGCCGTGGGAAGCTGCTTCCAAAACTGACAGTGGCAGCATATAGACAGGAAACTCTTTGCTCTTTTGTTCAAAGTATATGCGATCTACTTGATAAAATAATGTCTCCTGTTGTCTCCCTGCTAAATTCTACATATTTTCTTCATCTGAAACTACTCAGACAAATACCTGTAATTTTAGTTCAGTGTATACCTCCAGACAACCTGATACTTTCTTAGTTGATAATGTGTTAGAACACCAAATTCTGAGGAGAAGAAAGAAAAATTTGGGGGTAGATACAGAACTGGACTTGAATTATGTATTTGGGGGATAATTTCTCAAACCTCCCAAATGATACTTTCTGAACCTCTTGAGAAATTATAAAATAAGGATAATAATTACTTCACAGGATTTTTGAGAGGATTAAATGAGGAAACACATAGTCTGGAACATAGTATCAGCCAAATAAATTTGTGTCTTTTATTCTCCTTAAATTTGTTAATCTTATTGGACAAATTGAATTTTTTTTTTTAAATTTCAGCCTAATTGTTTTTGTTTATTCAGTGAACTGCCATTTGGAGTGAGTTGGATGGTCCATGGAACTGGAATAAAAATACCTCTTTTACTAACTAGACATACAAACTATTGTAAATTCCTTTATGTCTTTGCGTCTGAGTATACTCATTTGGTAAAGAAGCATATTGAACCTGATGATCCCTGGTATCCTTTCTTGTTTAAAAAAAAATGATTATTTTATAAAATGAAATGGGGATTAATAGTATACTATGTACCAGAAATTGAGGGGTGAGAAAGGCAAGTATTCATAATAATGTAAAAGAACATCCATAGTCCAGAACAGAAGTAAGCATGGAAGTATTTCAATGTCTGAGTGATGGACTAACACATATAATAAACACTGACAGAAATAGGTCTTTTCAAATGCAGCATTCCATAAAGGATTCCATTAACCTTGTTTTCATACTACAAATAGAATTCTTAATCTAATAGTTGGGAAAGTTTATGATTGCTAGATAAAATATACAATATGTCCAGTTAAATTTGAGGTTTAGATAAATAACATTTTTAAGTATAATATGTTCCATGCAATATTTGGGACATACTTATACTAAAAATTTGGTTTTTACCTGAAATTCAGATTTAATTGTACATCCTGTATTCTTACTTCTAAATATAGCAACACTAATAGACTTTACCAAATACGTTATCTACATTTAAGAATACATTGACGGTTTCTTTAACCTAAGATTTAATTAAGAAAGATTAAACCTGGCCCAGGTAATTTATTCATTATTCATTAATTTATTATTGAAGTGTCTCAGAAATCAAATCCTGCGCTAGGTATTGGGTAGTCAATCTTTAACAAACACAATGCATACCCTAATGAACTTCATAGAGATACATGCCATAGAGATAAATGCCACATAGAAAAAATGATTTTTAGTGGATCTTCATATGCCTTCAGTTACCCTTCAAGAAGAAACTAGTGACAACTATTAACCTCCATGGATAAGATAAAAAACTGATTGTCTGAAACTCTCCAGTGGGTTTTACACTTACTAAATATATTCTAAACCAATATAACACATTATTCTTAATGTGTTATATTGGTTTAAACTGTGAATCACTATATTGTACATCTGTAACATATAATATTGTACAGCAACTATACTTCAATAAAAGTAAATTTTTAAAAAATCAACTAAAGTCAAAACTTCTTAAATCGCTGGGAATTTTAGAAACAGGTTCATTTAATGATTATGGTAATAGCACTGTCCCAGGCTGTCTCCACTTCTGTGCACCCCACTATGTTCTGGTTCAACCATACTCCAGGATGTTTACTTGTCTCATGGCCTTTATTGTCGACCACTGATTGTTCCTGATCTTTAACTTATTGACTCTGTGAGTCATTGCACTGTACTTAAAAAACAAAACAAAAACCAAAAAAACCCAAAAGCCTGTCTCTGTCATTGCAGCACTTTCTGTTTTATATGTTTATGGAGGACTCATTCTCTCTGTGTTACCACCATCAACACTTTCCTGTGAGCTGTGGGAAAGGGCTGACACACCCTCCTGCAGAAACTGTCACTTCTTCTTTGGAATGCATTCTGGAAACAGAGTTACATTTCCTACGGAACACTTAACTCTTACCATTCCTCTCTCCAATACTGGTCTCCCCATCTCTCCCCCAAAAAGGTAACACAGGATATTTAATAACTTTTGTCTAAGATTCTGTGAATTACAATACCACAAACTTAAACCATACCTAACAAACACTTCCAAATAGATTTTAAAATGTTACCTGTGCTGCTAACCTTGACTGTGTCCATTAAGTAAATAATACTATTAATTCATATTAAAAAACTCTCAAATTTAAAAAACTAGAATATGTATGATTATGTGTTTAAAAGGGAAAAAGCTATTGTTTTATCAATTTCCAAACCATTTGAAAAAATATGGCAATAAATGAGAACCAAATTTAAATGTTTTCTGCTTATATACTGACTGAGGTTGTATGGTAAAAATAGAAAATAAAATTAGCTTGGAAGGAAGAAACCAAGCCTCTGACTCTAAATAACTGTAAGTCATTTAGAGATTTATTTAACTTTCTTGGCTTCAGTTTCTCCATCTATTACATAGAAGGTAGGAATGGCAGGGGAGGAATTTACTATATATTCTCTAGATTTTTCGTCTAAGCCTAAATTTTATCTTACACTCAGTGATAAAGGTTCAGCCCTATAAAAAGAAAACACTTCTTGGAAATGTGTGTGTGTGTTTGTGTGTGTGTGTGTTTAATCTGTCTCCAAAACAATTTAAATACAAGTCAAGTGAACTTATTACCCATCTACTGAAGGTCAAAGGCATCTAAAGTATGAGTCTAGTTATAGTGTACTTTTCTCATTATTAACAGAATATAAAATATACCCATTTTCTTATTCAGGTGTCTGGAAACCCATACCTTTTTCCCTCACTTTGTAATGTTCTATTTATGATTATAAAGGCACAGCCATAACAATAATCCATCAAAGAATATTTCAGTGGCCTCCTTCATAGAGGAGTTCAAAAATTGTTATGGCTTCAACCCACCCACTGAAACACCCACAAATGACTTTGAGATTCTGTCACATTATTAACCTTATCAGTTCTGCAAGATGCTATTCTTGGAATGATATTTATACAGACCACAATTTCCTTAAGCATTCTTGGTTTTAGAGCAACTAAAACACTGGAGATGGTGGGGAGGAGTTTATCACTCTTGTGACTATGGAATTGGATAAAACTGAGCTGAAATAGATCATTTTCTGAGCCTTGTAAGTATATGTAGTATCCTTTTTCATTCCTCTTTGCATCATTCTCTCAACTCAATTGTCTTTGGCTCCCCGTTTCTTGTTTCTGGAGCCCTCAGATCCTTATGTCAATCAGTTGCTCATTTTACAGATTTTGCTTCTTTGGCTTCCACTTCTTGTCTGACCACCTCAGTTAACCACCTGTTGCGGTAGAATAAATTGATTTCTGTCTTTTCCTGCTGTAGGTTCCAAGTACTTTAATATTTCAAACTTCCTCTCCTTCCCAAGTACCCTTCTTCAACATCCCAAATGATCGATCATTTCTTATATAGGTAATAAATGTGTCAACACTCTTTTTAAAGTGTTACATTTTCACTGCACTCACTGTGGTCAGAAGTAATTCCTCAATATCTGGCATTGAAATTGCCTGTTTCAAAAGCCCCCCCTTCCCTATCCACACATCTGGGGAAATAGAGATAATTGCTGCACTTATGCTGATCTTGTCTTTAGAGCTTTTCACACATCAATAGCAAGGCCACTTTTTCCTCATTAGTGCAGCAAGCACCTGTCCACACATTGTGATTTTAAAGGCTGTGGGAAGATCTTACTGCTTCTCCAACAATCTTTTCCCATGCCTGTAATTCCTTTAATTGGGAGAAAGCCTTTCATATAAGAAAACATAAATGGCTGATATGAGATCATTTCCTAAGGAAAGGATTAAAAAATTGAGAGGAACTAGAAAACACAAGGACACTCTGCAGCATGAACCTGAGGAAAGGAAGTATATAAATGAGATGTTTCATAAAAAGGGAATCTTAATTGGGAAGCGGAAATTGAGAACAAGACATGCTCTTCCATTTCTACTTTTTGCTTTCTGCAAACCCCATTTTGCTTTGTGTCTGACCATTGATTCCACAGCTGAAAAGTACTCCTTAAACATAAGTATCAAAACCATTATGGACTTCATCACTGTTCTGTTGATAAAGTATAGATATTTGAGTATACTTGAAAATATTTTCCACCAGAAATGACCTACATCACTTTTCAGTTTCTTTCAAAAGCCTAGACTATATGAACTATTCCAGACAATTTACAGGGGCATTTGCAAGCAACTACTGAATAGCATTATGCCAACTGTCCTCAAATGGAAAGAATTTATCAAATTTCCCATTGCATCAAGCTTTTATTTAGCATGAATATACATCAAATTTCACAAAAATATATTTAAGACTAAAAATAATCCTATTTCATATAAGGAAAAGGAATGTAAATATGTAATTAAGGCATATGTTAACCCAGCAGCAATTAACTGAATGCTACTAAACACTGGTCGATACAAATAAATGCTCAGAATTATATCAATAGCATTTCCAATTATGATATATCTTTCAATAAAGACAAGGTGACTTCAGCGGAAGCTATTGAATTGTAAAAGTAGACTGAATAGTTGGAAAGGTACTGGATGACTTTGAACACCTAGTGTCTAGGGTAGCTAGATATGTACTAAAGGGACAGCAGAATGAACAATAAATGCCAGATAAAAGCTGAGATAAATTTGCAAGTTATTTCATTTGAAAACCAAAGGGAATATTTTATCAAGATAGATAATATAAAAGTGTAATCATGGATAAATTTTCTTTTCTTGACATTAAATAGCCAAATTCTTTATAGGGTTCTAGAGCACTTGTTATCCATTTCTACTTGTAAGTAACAATCTTCCTAGGCAGGAGTAGACCTCCTGGGGTATTATATGTGAGATTTTACTGGCCCCCAACAAGTGAATTATATATCCATGATATATATATATCTGACAATATTAATGACTGATTTTATATTGTATTGGTTAGTTCAACTACTAATGTGAAAATACATTTCAGACATTCTCTAAGGTAACATTTTCCTCCGTGTTTTACCAGGATAAAGCGATAACTTTTTAATATCTTTTTTTTACTATTCAAACATTTTAAATATGCTAAATTAAGCCTCAAGTGAGTTAGGTTTTAATCAAGCCTTCTTGATTTATGTGTTTTATTAATCTAGTTCAATTCAAATAACCATTTATTGAGGGCAGAATCAGTGCAGACACTGTGTAAGGTACAGTGTTCTTGCATTTGGTTTGAAAGGAGGAGGCTAGGAAAATTGCAGGTGCTGAAAGTAAAGCTGAATAGAACCGAGAGTCTGAGAACTATGACTCAGCACTGTGTTTTCACTGCTCCTTAAGGTCTCCCTGCACCCTTGCCCACACCTTATGATTAACGCCTGGTAATCAATCTTCCTTGAATTATCCTAAATTGACTGCTATCCATTTCTACTTGGACATCTGACAGAGCTGACTCCCAAAAAACAGAAACCTGTTTAGGGGGCTGTTTCCCAATACCTTATAAATTTTCCATTTCCATATCATAACACCAAGCAAGGAAAATATTTCCTATAGTTTAGAAAGCCCCAAATCCAATCAGAAAAGGTTTTTGGTGTAGGGAAGGAAAATATAGCGAATATTCAGTAATTAGAATGATGATATATCAATACATTATCCTATACATATTTAATATAAAAATAATATTTCAATAAAATAGCCACATAAATGTATAGCAGGTTATATTGGGACTTTATAAACTATAAGTGCTTGTGAATTTGGATATGATTTTATTTAAAGGGAATAAAATGAATTGTATAAGCCAATGAATGTTTTTGACATAGAAAGGTCAGAAATGATGAAAATTTGCTAAACTGTCTTCTCTTTAATTAAACTGAAAATATCAATGACATATATCATGCTCAACGTTCAGTAATAAATTTTTAGTGAGCATATTTTGATGTGAATTCCTGTAACAAAAAATATGTATACTTTATATGTAAATGTATATTTAATTATTTAAATATGTATAGCCCAAAACAGCCAAAGTCACTGAGCCTGAATCAATATTTTGCAGATGATATAATTAAAAATAATTAAGATAGATAACTTAGCTACATCATGGCAGAACTTTGACAAGAACTTTAGTTTCCTAACTCCCAATTCTGTTCTTCTGTGAACAGAACTCTTCTTATGATGGTACCATTCCTAAATGCCTATATAATTTAACATATTCACAATTAAGAAAACCACTTTTATTGTGTTTTTTCCCTTGCACTGATTTTTTTGTTTGTTTGTTTTGCATCTACTCTAATAAGAAACATTAATAGGTTAGTCGAACAACTGGCTGTAGTTAAACTAACTCTAATAATCATATTTAGTTGGTTTTTAAATTGTTGCTAGAAGTATATGTACAAACATGATTATCTTTATAAATCCTCTTGACAATTTTTACAAATACAACTTTAATTTACTGAAATGAACTACATTCTTTTAAAATAAAAGACAGATGCATGTTTTTCCCCTGCTATTCGCTGGGACAATCTTGGCATCTGACACACTCCTTCCACTACCTTAAATCTTGCCTTTTTAACGTAATTTCTCACCCCACCCTCCTGCCAAAAAAAGCCCTCAGAAATATACTTCAACGTATAATTTTCATTTTTCCATCTTTACTCATCCTTTCCTCTCTCAGAAATATTATTTTGCCAACATTTTTGATGGTCAAAATGAAATTTTCCTTCAAGCTCAATTCAAATATTTCTTCTACTTAAGTGTACTTTCTGATCACCTTGGTCAAGAGTAATTTCCTCCTCTTATCTGTTCTTATAATTTCTCTGTTCTAATATTTACATGCACTATGTACACTGTTAATATGTTGATACCTGACCTAATCTCCACACTATTGAAAATGTGAAGAGGATCATTAAGATGAAAAGAACTGTGTGCTCAAGTGAAGATGAGTGGAGGATAAAAATGAAAATATAAGTTGGGAACCCAAAGTGGTAGAACTTGAACTTCAGAATAAGGGACATGACCTCACTTCAGTAAACACTAGAGAGGTGAGAACCAAATTTCTCTTTATTTTTGAACCAGAAAAATATTTTTAAACTAAAGATTAAGAAAAGAGACCATTTCATACCATGGACCATTTTGGATCCTACATGTTGCTTCCTATGATAGTTGGCCACGGTTATCATTCAAATTGTAATGCTGAATTTAATATATAGACACACATATTGTTTATAAAGCAGTTCATTGGACAGGACTACTGAATCAAAAATAATGACATTTCATGAATCTGAATATCTGCTATTCAACAATTGCTGTATTTTTCCAACAATAAGAACACATTTCCAACTATGCCTAAAATGATCTTGAGATTCTTATATGAATATTTTCTCATTCCTTCTGCCAGGATCTGTTGTAATCATCACTTCTTTTCAATGGAATATAATGTTTTTAGACTCTTCAGCAAAAATACCATAACATCACATTAATCATACTTGGCAAAACATAAAACACAAGTCACTTATAAGCATTGATTTTTTCCGAACATCTCTATGAACTAGTATAATATTGTGCAGGTTTTGCAGATTGTATTTAAGATCTATTTTTTAACACTCAACATGTGTATCTGGATCACTGCACACAATATTGCATCACAAATATTTGAACATAACTGAGTAGTTATATCCCAGATATATCCCACTGACATTTTCTATAACGCAAAATGGTGACAACTGTTTTCCTTCTTATTCATTTTCATAAGAACATCCCACTTCTATTTTTTTTATAAACCATCAATACATATTCTAAAATAAGATACATCCTTCAGATGTAAACCCAAGTGTTCAGAGACTGAAAGATCTGCTTCCACACCTGTATCTTTTTGGCAGAAAGATGCTTCATTTGAATAGAAAAAAAGATAGAGTGGGAGCCAGGAACAGTCATATAATGTGCTTTGGCAGCCTTTCTACGCCACCATACTTTTATTTTTAATCTCTAGGGATAATTCACAGAGAAAGAATCTCCTAATGTGTTGCTGAAATATGTATTATATTGACAGCAAAAAGAAAACTCACTCAGTTTTCTTAAATGTTTAAAAAGATACACCTACTTCAAGATGTTATGGTATGTTAAACTATGAAGATGGAAACATATACTACAAATTAATATTAAAATATTTCTCCCATGATCTTCAGCTGTAATAAGTGCCAGGTCTCAAAAATACAATCTGTAATGTTTACTGAGATATGTGGAACAGATTTAATTTAAGGGGAAAAAAGTATATTTCTATGTATTTGAAAAGGTTTCAGATTCTCATTTATGTTTATACACATCTTCAATTAATATTTGTGTTATGGAACTCAGATGTAAAAGAAAGGGATGTATTTAAAAATCTATTACCCCTACTTCTCTCTTTTCCTCTCTTCTCTTCCTACTCCTTCCTTTCCTTTATTTGTTTCAAATTTTATTGAATACTTTCTATGTACCAGACCCATACTCAGTTCAGAAGTTTCAAGATAGAATAAAACTAATGATTAAGTGTAGGAAATCGATAATATTAAGGCAGGCTTAAAAAGTGTGTGCTCAGTAGAGTTAAGGTGATTATATACATTCAGCTTAAAAGATTAACACTTACTCTGCTTTAGGCACTGGAGTCTCCACATTAAATAGTATTCCAGGTTCACCAATGTCATGACTTTCCTTATCTAAGGTGGACAGATTTGGTGATAATTTCATAGTCTTTTTTCACAGAATTTTTTTAACCTTTTGTCTTTTATATAATATGTAGAATTTATGCATTAAGATTCTCTTTCTTATCACTTAAATTAGGGACATGTCCGGCAAAGCTGTGCCTTTTTGTCAAGATTTTGAGAACCGCCACCTCCTTCACAAACTTCTCCAGTGATTTTAGTGGTGGGTGAATCACCAGGAATCAAGAACAAACAAAGTATTGAATAGTAAATTGACTGATTAAAACCTCCAAGGAATAATATTTCTCAATTATTGTCATATGTTGTATATGACTAATTGCTACTGCTTCCCCTTTTTCTTCAGATAATTCCTTCCCAACACTTACCACATCTGGCACTCTTCACATATATGGTTTGAGCTGTTGTGTTGATGGGAAAATACTGAGAACAATGTTTCCAAGGGGAAGAAAGTTTTAAAAGAGTTGAGGTTTGAGAAATTCAACACGTAGCATCCCTCTTAAGTTCCAAACCAAGTAAAAAAGATGAAAGCATCAACTGAAAGAGACGGAAATGTTTGCTTCATCCCTGACAGTGCTGTTGCAGGGCACACCTCAGTGTGAGAAATCCATGTCCCAGTCCACTTGAACAGCTCATCAGAGGAAGTGCTGGACTTTTCAAAAAGGTACATCTACCCAGGTCACCAACTTGACCCGGATAAATGGGAGAGGATATAAATAGGGATCTCTTTCATATACTCTGAAATTTTCTCCATCCAACTGAGAAATGCAGACCAATGGCTGGAATTTATGAATGAATTAACTCACTCTACCTTAATTTGGAGGAGTAAGGAGAGGGCCAAAGGTGAAAGGAAACCCCTTCCTATGTAAACCAGAGAAATTTGAATTACCTGAATAAACCTCCCCTGCAGAAACTACATACATTTCTCTCAAAAAGGACCCTATACACAGTACCATGCAGTTTATGATACCATGTTGGTGATCTCCAAGAAGCCAATAAATTCTTCTAAATTTCTTGAAGCTGGCTTGGTTTCAGCCTTCATTTTATTTTTACAGAAGCCCTTGGGGACATGATTACTGAGGAGGTAACTAAAATATTAAAAAATTATTATAGTACAGTAATATGCAATGTCATGCCTGTTATATATGAGAGGAGAAGAAAGAACAATTTCCTGCCAGCTAGTATGCCTTGCTTTTTGACCTGCCACATAGTAGAAATTGAAATACCATGAGTAAACGAATATTAAGGACAATAAAGTGTTCCATTTTTATTTTTTAACTCATGAGGACAGGCTACTAATTAGCCACTTAAAAGATAGTATTTCCCACCAGAAGCATAGGACTCTCCTCAAGAAGTAGATCAACATTAGCCCTACCCTTTGACAGGAAAGAAGGGGAGAATAATATAGAAAACAATTTGATTATTTCTCTATGATTGTTAAGGTGCAAAAACAGCATTAAAAGAAGAAACATGTATTACTAATTAAAATAGAAAAACTTTATGCTATAGTGACTAAACAAAAACTAAACAAAGATAGGAGTGTGAGAACCACAGAAACCCCAAAAATATGGAGCTCTAGAAGCTAATACTTTAGGTTTATAAAAGATAATATAATATTTTGTAAATGATTAGGTACTAGAAGAAGAACCAGGAGTCTAATGTAAGTGAAATCTTCATTGCTAATTTTTACTGATAAAATAGTGATGGTAAAATAAGGACCACAATGTATAAAACATATCTAATGAACTCTTTCTCTATGTGAAGTTTAACTACCTTAGCACATATTCAAATACATATACTTTTGTTCTGTTTTTTTCTCTAATTTATATTGAAGCCCCACTACAAATCCAGGAAATATAAATTAATTGAGGTAGAAAAATCTGACCATGCAGGGCTCCCTGGTTGTTATGGACTTGGACTTGAATAGTGTCCCCCTGCAATTTATAAGTTGAACTCCTAACCCCCTGAAGTACTATTCAGAATGTGACTGTGTTTGGAGATAGTTCCTTCAAAGGGGTAATTGAGATAAAATGAGGCCATTAGAGTGTGCCCTAATCTAATCTGACTGATATTCTTATAGGAAGATGATATTAGGACACACAAAGAGGAAAGACTATATGAAGACACAGCAAGAAGGAAGCCATCTGCAAGCCAATGAGAGAGGCCACAGAAGAAACCAGACCTGCACGCACCTTGCTTTTGGACTTCTATCCTCCTAAACTGTGAGACAATAAGTTTCTGTCTGTAGTTTTGCTACAGCAGCCCTACCAAATAAAACACTACCTTCATTCATTAGGGGCTGCTCGTTGCTTGCATGTGCCAGGAAAGTTGATTCTAGACTAAAGGGAGCTTGGCTTCAGGATTACTAGATACTTAAAAGTTACTCAAAAGCAAAGAGAAATCAAATAGGATATACAGATATTGAAAAAGCAGCTTCCCAAGTTATACATTTTAATGCTTTAAAATTAATTTCTTGTTTAAAAATTACAATTTCCAAGTTTGAAGTAGCTCACATGCCTTCATCATGTACATCCATAGGTAAAATTATAACTAATTTTAGCTCTTGACTATGAAATCAATAAACTGATTTTAAAGATGTTTATGAAAATTAAACTCTCCATTAAAGACTAGTACTCGTACTTATTAAAATAATTACTTTTGTCAAAATAACAGAAGCATCAGAAAGCTTAATTAATGAACTGGCGTTTGAAATTACTCCATGAAGCAGGTATTATCCTATTTTCTTTAGCTCCATTTTAATATATGCATTTAATACTACAGATGATATTCACATCTGTCAACCTTAATAGGTTTTTACTATAGTTTCTATATGTCGTGTTTGCCCATGTTTATGTTATTCGATTTTCTTAACACAAACCTAACCCTGTAGCATCAGGCAAGACACTGTAACTTCAAGTCTGCTCCCTACTCATTCCATAACTGACTATGACATATTTTCCATTGTAGCCCAACCTATAATGGAGTCTTAGAACAGAATCAAAGTCATATTTATTAAATATACTTAAATTGTGAAAGTGTTATGCAATTAGACATAAAATAGGCATTGCATATACACAATCTTATAATCTTTTAAATTGAAATAACTAATTTTTTGATAATATAGATTAGAAAGAATAAAAAATTAAATCCATGTTCCCATTACAGAGATAAGTTTTTGGAATTATTTATTTCAGGTTAATATTGCTTAATCTGATCATACAGCATTGACAATTTTATACACTGTTTTATTTCAGCAATTTTTTCTCTGTGGTGTGGTATTTTTTCATATATTGCATTTGAGCTAATATCCAATAAGTATGTTCAAGTGCTTGCATTAAAAATCAATCTTGGATAGCTTTATAGCAAAGACACAGTTCAGGATGTTGGAAGAGGTAATCAAAAAAGCATTTACGAACATAAATTTACTCTGATTCAACAAGCTTTTTGAGCCTTCAAATCAATTAAGCAATTAAGTTAATTTAGCAATTAAGCAGCTATGTTAGTTCACAAAGAGGAAAAGGAACAGGGAGGAGTGTATGGCACACACTGTCATCATAGGCACAGATCAGGTCCATCTCTCTCTAGGTCCTTGGAAGAACTCTTCCCTTCCAGCTGGTGCCTAATGGCCTCTGTTCACTGATAACCTGCAAAGTTATCTGCCCAAGGAGTTGCTTATTCTCTGATATTTTTCACTCCAGTCCATGAAAATTTCCACCATATTCTGAGGAGATGCAAAGACAAATGTGGTAGCTCACTGATATTCAGTGGTATAGAGGGCTTTTTATACTACGTATGACCCTGGGTGTCATAGACACACCTTATAGTCTAGTTGTTCAAGGTTACTTCATTTTTATCAGTGCATTTGTATCTGTAGTATATAAGAGTATGTTTAAAAAATAAGTCACTCATTTATAAACTATGTTGTATTTTTTTACATTAGGGCAGTTTATATCTGAAGCATACAGCAGGCCATTATTTTTGAGTGAGTTAAACTAACAAGAGGGTGAATAGTTTTACTTACTTTACATTGCTTATTTTTCTACACAATGCACCATAGTAAATAATTCAGGATAAGACATCCTTTACATAATTTATAACTTACTCATACTCCATACATATTAGTAAATAACATCATCTTTGATCATATTTTAAACATACATTTACTAGTGAATAAAGTTATCTGTATGAATTTTTTTCAGAAATGAGACATATTGAAAACACTGATGACATTTTTAATCTGTTCCAATTAGTGATGTAAGTAGTTTAAAAACATCTTTGATTCTGACAAATATTTGATTCTCACTTGTATTTTCAGAGCTGCTATAGAATTTAGTGGTATTTTTCCTATATGAATATTTTCCTGGGTACTTAAAAGGAACTTTAGAAATTGATTTATAGGCATTTCATCTTCTTTTCGACCTGTATACTGTAAATTTCAAAGACACTATGTGACCCAAGATTTGAATAACCTAATACAGACATGTGCAATTGAACTAGATTTTTAAATAGTAGCAAAACTGATTAAGTGAATTCACTGTTATCACAGGATATGGAAAAAGAAGACTTACTGTGAAAAATGAGAAACTATGAAATTAATGACGACTCTAAAACCACCTAGATCCTCAAATTCATTTAAAAAATCTATCATTAATATGTTCTAGCCTAGAAAATAAAGATAGTGATTAAAACCATTAAGTGTATATTTCTCATATCTCAAAATAACCTAATCTTTCCCTGTGGTGAATACGTTTCTTAGGATCTTAATGAAAATATCCTCATGAGGTCTGAATGGAAAAATAATCTCTAAAATGAGTTTTTCTTGCTCTGACTCTAAGAAACTGTTAAAAGGAAAACATGTTGAGCTGTTCATTCATTTGTTCTTTTTTTAATTTAAAAATATGTACTAAGTAATTATTATTTGTTTGACACCACTTTGTACACTAGGAATTTAAATACAAGAGGATGCTGCAAGGATCCTAATTGTTTTCTAAAACCTTACCAAGTAGAAGCTAAAAAGAGGAGTGAATTAAAAATTAAAGTAGTATTTCTGTCTTAAAATTCCAAAGATTTAAATTTATATTAGGAGCATACTATTTATTTTTGGAAGCCTAAGAAATGCTTGACCTCTTAGATTCCTCCCCCAAAAACCCTCTGATTGAAAAAAAAATAATTATTGTCTCCTTTTTATAAAACCATTTTTGGAAGCAGCTTAGAGAGAAGGGAACAAATTAACCCTACTGTTGTCCTGAGCCAGAGGCCTGTCTCTACCATAAAGCTAAGAAATAGAGGGAAAGCAGAGTTCCAAGGCCAGATCTGAATCACGTGCCTTGCCCTGTAATAGGGTGCAGGACACCCTGCCTGAACTACCAGCAATGAAAATGTCAGTAGAATGGATGGCTCCCAAAAGGAAAGGAGGATTCTGTACCAGAAGTAGTGCTGTGCAGGCTAACACAACAGATGTCCACTTTGCAGACATTCGGCAAGTAATTATAAGAGGGATGCGTGTTATTAAATTGCATTTAAGAATTCATTACCAAGGGAATTTAATGTAATGCTTGTCAAAATCTTCCTGATGTGTAGAATAACCGGGAATCTACCAAAGAGCAGAGAGATGCGAGAAAGTCAAAAGAGATATTTTAGACAGAATGAATAGCAAATGAAAGAAAAAATTTGAAATGTTGTGGAATATTTAATAAACTGACTAAAGTTCAGAATGGTTGCAATCTAAGAATAAGGAAGAAAGAGAGACCAGCAGAATGGCAGGGCAGAGGTACAGAGAAGAAAAGACAAAGCAGACTATACGCCATGGTAGGAATTTTAAACTTGATCTTAAAAGCAATGGGAAACCAGTTAAATCTGGGATTAACATGATCTAATCCATACTTAAAAACTGTAGTTTTGCTGTTGTGTGTAAAATGGAAGGGGGTGGAACAAGGCTTGTGGAAGAGGGACCATTTCACAGGCTGACAGTATTTTAGACAGTAGGTGATGATGAATTGGGATAGGATGATAAAGGGAAAGAGAAGTGAACAAGTTCAAAGCTACTTAGTGGGCAGAAATAGAACTTGGGACAGAATAAGAGAAAGAAAGAGCTAATTGATTCATCTAACACATTTATTGAACTACTGCAAGATTACTGGCTTTGGCTATACAACAAACAAAATGAATAAAACAAATGAAAATCCCTGCCACCATCAATTACACATTCTAACAGAAAAAGAATTCTCAGAGTTCAAGCTACAAGTCTTTGGATTCAAGCTAACATTAGTTGAGAACTTACACTGTAAGACAAAGGCCATATCTAAATCTGTCACAGGTTTGATTCACCATCATTGAAATTCCCTAGTCCCCCAAATAAATTGTAAAATTGTAATAAAGTGATGCAGCTCCAGAAGGAAAAATCTTCCAGTTATTTTACATGTGGATAGTAGACTAAAGAACTCCTACTGAGAAGAGTCTAGGTCAGCCTAACGGACCTGGCTGCCTCAGAACTTACTCCTCCTCTTAAGACAGGAATCTTCACTTACCCTTGCCCAGAAAGACCACTATGATTCATTCTTCCTTTACCATGTTCCAAATGGCAACTTTTATTGTCATTCTCCTGCACCATTGTGTTTTAGATGTATAAGAGTTTATAAAATTTATCATTTCTCCACGGATTATTGGACTGTGATGAGCTCCATCCGTACCCATATAAAAGGAATGATAATCACCCTGGATGTAGAACTGGGCAGGTTATGTATTATTTTTCTCTGAGGACAGGATGAGTGAATTTTCAATTGCCTATAGGATAGTTGCATTATGTTAAGAGAGAACATTTTTTAAATGAAATGTATAGGAAGAAAAGTTCTGAGCCCCCATAAAAGTGGTAGAATATAGCTGGTTTATTGTGCTTTTGCCTATAGAGTGTTTCTACTCCTGATAACAAATGCTCTCTCTTTCTTTCAGCACCTATCCCTCACCTATGCTCTGTCCTCGTGATCTGTACAGGATTGATGCCAACTCCAGGTTCCAGAATGTGCAAATGGTATGAACCCAACCATTCAGAGCACTTCCTTCCTAGATCATATTGACTGGTTCAGGCATGGTCATAAAAAGGAAAACATAGTTATAAGAGGAAGAGGGAGATTCCTGACCACATTGTTTGAATTCACAAAAATACTAATGGCAAATCATCTCTAATACCTGCTTTTTCAACGAGTACTATGTCTGTCTTGATTACTGATTATTCTGTATATCTATTTTTCACATGCAGTGGTAAAGTACCTGAAAGATAACAGGAAGATAACTGTTTAATTGAATCAAATCAAATTCAATTGAATATTTTAAGTTGTTTCTGGACTGTGAAAGTATAATTCTCAGATGAAAGTAGAAAAGAGTAAATTATACCACACAATGAAATGTGTGCTAAGTAACTCTGAATTATTGATCTTCCTTCATTGGACTCTTCACCATAAATCTTACATCTTTTCATGCTCTCAGCTCAAACTTCTAGCCAATGTACAAGAGAAAAAGGCTCTACCTGCCAGGTCTACCCCCTTCCTTTATAATATTCAGAAGACATTTTTATCAAATTAGAGCTTTTTCATGATAGATTCCTTAATCTTACCTTTAGTCTATTATGCTGCATCGTCTCTTCTTTATTTATAGGTAAAAGGCTTTGTTGAGTAAATATTTGAGAAAGGGAACATAGGAAAAGTAGAAGTTATGGGTACGAATATGAGTTGAGTTTCAGATGTATGGCGATGACATATTGTATGATATCTGGGTGGAGCTATCTGATATATTCTGTCTGCAGAATGAAGAAACTTTTTGAGTTGGAAAAATACATTTCAGGGTTATCATCTTATAGATGCAAAGTAATTGTAGACAGAGGAGTAGATGAGCCTATTCAAGGAGACTAAGAAGTGAAGAATGGAGGCAAGGACCAACTAATGTTAAATGGTACAAAAAACCACAAAGAGATAAATGTAAGAGAAGACAATAAGAGACAAAATATTTTATGAATTGGGATTAATGTAATCTGAAGGCAGTCAAGTAAAATTCATTAATTTGTTTGTTCAACATTTATTAAACTACTACTATATTCCAGGAATTGTTCTAGGTGTTGAAGAAACAGGACTAAATGAAACAGAAAAATATTTCTGTTCTTCTAGAGCTTAAATTTGTCTATTCCCCTGCCTTCCACACACTGCTACCACAAGGGAGACTACACAGAGGGGCCCATGAATGGATCAAGAAGAGCTGTCCCACTCATGCAAATACTGAATATCCGTCTCTAGTTTAGCATAGTTTAAGACTGATCAAGAAGAGCACTACATTGCCACACTGATCATAGATAATGAAATAAAATGCATATTTAAAGGCAAGACAAAAAAATAAAAAAAAAATGTTTTCTCTGCTTCTTGGGCCTCCACCCCCTTTCTCTAATGTGCCTTAAGTATCTGCACTGTGCATTAACCAGACCTCCCCAATGACAGAAATACCTGCTCAACCATAAAGATCAATTTTTTTTTCTTCTGGCATCAGCCTTGTAACTCCTTATAAGATAACATTACTTACTTATGACCTTATTAATGTTACTAGCTATATTATCTGTACGCAGCCTATTTTACAGATTATTGTTTCTTGAACTACCAAATGTGTGACTGAGCTTCTGATAAAAGTAATGATGACTAGGTGACTTGAAACGATTGACCAAACAAATAGTTCTATAAGATCAACGACTGTAATAGTGCAACTCTAGATATGGAAAGAAACGACAAGAGGAAATCATTTTCTGGACCATGACAGACTAGTAAGACAGGCAGTCCAGAGGATTTGGCTATTGTTAACAGGACCTGGTCCAGTAATAGTACATTCAGTGACCTTTCAATGAAATCCTCGCGTAACGTAGGAATGAGCATTCCTAGCACTGTGGGACAAATTGGTCACGAAATGCCTCCAAATCTTGGTTGAAATTAAGGCCAAAAGGGAGGGAATTGTAAAATAAAGAATGTTGCCCACCATCCAGTTCTATAAAAATCAAGTCATTAGCCATTGCAGTCGCTGACCTACAGAACATCTTGAGAGGGATTCAGGGCAAAGATCAGAAGGAGACATTTTGTGCTCTGGGAAAACTGGCAGAACTGGCCCTCAGATAGCTTGATATTTTCAGGAGAAAATTTTATGAACACAGGTTCTTGCATTTTCCCATACTTAGAAAAGCACTAAATCCATTAACTAAAATATCTGTTCCTCACAAATAATAATAACCTTCTACCAAGATGTGTGCTTGATTGCAGGTACCCCTTCACCAAAATCACATATATACAGGCCTCCTGCTCTTACCTCTTCAGAACAGGCCTCAGAGCTATCTGAAAGGCTGTCTCCTGGGTTATAATCCTCAGGTTGTCACACACAAAATTCTCCATTTCCCTTAGATTGACTACTGATTCATTTTTTCATCGATAGAGGCAAGAGAAAAGATTAACTGAAAAGGCCCATTGGGTTGACATATCTTTAAAGGCCTCAAAAGAGGTAGGTACAGCCAGTGCTGTAGAACTGACTGACACACAGCAAGAACTTGAAGAGGAGGTGGTGTGACTGCTCTGGGTGCTGATGGCTAGGGATTCACAGGGTAAACAACACTTACTGCTACCCCCACTGACCACAAATGCTATAGATGAGGGTGGCATCATGCTCAGAGCACCCATAGGTGACAGCTGACATGTGGGCTCACACCAACTGAAGCTCAAGAATTGATATTGGTTATGGGTAACCCAGAGCCCTGACCTCAACCTGTGTGCTATGTAAGTGAGAGTGATCAAAAACCAGTGCATCAGCACTATTCTGACCAACCAATATCATACTACAGTGAGAAAGAAATACTGTGCTGACCAGCAGATTCAGTCTTTTCACCAGGCTGTCCTCCTGGAACCAGGGCCCTGGGAAAACTTTATGGGGGGAGTCACAGAGCACCTCAGTACACCTGGTCAACTCCACACTTAAAGTAGAAGGTCGGAAAACTCTCGAAAAGGAAAAACAGGGACCGTGTCCCATGAGATTCACAGTGGGAATTCAGTACACACCATCACACAGTATTGCCACAAAACTTAAAAGTTCAAGGACAACACTTTTGGCCACCAAGTGGCCTGGGCCTGTGGCACTCTGCCCAGATGGCACTGCTGGCCCAGGCTGCTCCCAGCCACCAGAGTGAAACTTAGAAGAATTGAGAAAAGCACTTCAAAGCGCAGGAAACCCTGAGGCACCAGCCTGAGCAAAAGGTCCTACTTTCCAGGTATAAGGGTCATATCACAATGCACTTCTTAAATAATCTATTAGCCCTGAAATCCTTGTCTCATTCAAGTTCAGTTTCTAAGAGAGATACGTTCACCTAAAATTAACAAAGAAAATATTCAAATAACCAGCAGAAATGATTGTTTCTACTGACTGAACTTAGTACAAATCTCAGTTCCACCACAGGAGCTGGAGAAATAGGCATATTATTTAATTTTCTAAGCCTCAGTTTCCTCTGAAAGCAATTCTTTCCTTATGATACTATTCTGAGGATTTAAGAGATAGAATATGCTAAGTTCCTATTTCTGGCCCAAAATAAACACTCAATAAATAATAACTTTCAATAACTAATTGAAGTACTCTTTACTGTAATTTGTGATGATGAAATAAAGTAAATGTTGTTTATCCTTTAATTTCCTCCCTCATTCTGATGGAAAATACAAAATATGAATACAGCTTAGATGCAATAAATATGCTTCTTCTGAAACACCAATGACTAAGATACACAATTTAAAAAAAAGAGAGAATACTTTTATATGAATAATAAGGTAAAAACACCCTAGTAAAATTGAGGGCCAGAGGAAATAACCAAAAATGCTAAAATAACCATTATATTTAGTTATTGGAGATGAGGGGCAAAACCCACTTATATTAATTGGGCAATGCCGAATGATAAAGAAACTAGCTTATTTATAGTAAATGTCATATTAAAAATGGTTTAGATTTGAGGTACACCATTTAAGCATTCCTATCAACTAATATTACCATTAAAATAAACTCTCTAACCATGTAAATAAAACTTGGTTCCTACGACAATATGACCTCCTGGTTCTCCTTCCAACCTTCTGGAAGCTTATTCTTTCCACAAATACTTACTGTGTACTCTACTCTGTGCCTGATCTAGTCCAGAAACTGGAGAGCTCTCTTATCGTTTGGTGAAGAAATAAACAATAAATTAATAATCACACATAAAATAATACTATTTCTTCTAAGGCATATTACTGGATACCTTTTACTTTTATATAAATATCTATATTTCCTGTGGCTTATCATCACTCTATATCCCATCCAGATGTTCTCAATTATTCCTCAAATATCAAATAGGTATAGACCGTTGAGTTTCAAAGCCATATGTTTTGTACCCAACCTCTTTGAGTCACAGCTCTGAATTTCCAACTACTCTATCTGATAGGACTAAAACAGAATTTTATCTAAGCTGATCCCTGGCCTGCTCTACTCTAGACACACTCAAAAGAAAAGCCTTTTCTATTTGCCTTTCATTTTTCACATCCTGTTGCTAACAAAATCTGATTTTGTAACTTTTGAATTGTTCATTCATCCATTCATTCATTTATCGAAACTCTTTTTTTTTACCACTTATCGTATGTCAGGCACCAGGAATAGAGAGAGGTTTTTTAAAAACATCGTTTTTAAAAGAAGTTATTTCATGCAAAAGATGATCCACTATAAAATAGAATGAAAAACAATATGAAGCAAAGTCATACATCAGCATCTGATTGAATGGAGTGGCCTAGAAAGAATTCCAAGAAAAAAAAATAAGGTCACTGTAGTTATAACATGAAGAGCAAATAAGGACTGTTTAGATGTTAAAGCAAGCTAGAAAGGGGATTCTAGACAAAGGATCGGCTGGCACACTGGCACTGATTTGAACATCTTAGAATGTGCCATGACATTCTAAGATGTTCAAATGTTTTATTACGATTCAAGTCAATTAATCAAGTATCAGGAAATACCTGATAAGATAAGAAGGAATAGTCAGGTAGGACCTAGTTAGTGCTTAAATATTGTCCTGAAAGCTATCAGACTGTTATTTGACTGGTATAAACAAGGGATTTGCATCATATATGTGTATTTTGGAAAACCACTCTGACAGTATTGTGGAAAAAGAATGTCAATGAATACAAGTTTGGATGCAATATAACTTGTTAGGAACAAACTGAGTCTTGGTGAGATTAGTTGGCTCTCCCAACATCACTAACCTAGGGTTGTTTTCTAGGTTTCTCTGACTCCAAATCTTATGCTCTCATCAACCCTGCTATATGGGCCAAGATGTTCACCAAGAAATAAATATGTCATAACTTAGTCACGTATTTCATACCTTCCTCTCTAGTCTCATCTTGCACCACTTTACACTTCATAACATTTACTCCAGTGAGACTGAACTTTTAGTTCACCCAAACATCAGGACATGTCATACTTCTGGAGCATACAGCATACATCCATATCTGCAAGTGGTGCAACCATTCTACAAAATTACTACAGACCCCCACTGGAAGTTTGTTTTGGATGTTAAGACTGCTGATGTCACACAGAAAGAAAAATGAGGTTTTTCTGGAGAGATCTGATCTGTCCTCCCAAGCTGGTCCAAAAATGGCTTGAGAGTAAGGAAAGAAGAGTGACTTGGGGTTTTTATGGTGGTTAAGAGATGGGATTCCTGCTTTTTGGCAGGGGCTTGTATGATTTGAAACTCCCACTGGTGCCAAAGGAAAGAATGTCTGCACTGTCTTATCAGTTTGCCCATGTGTGGAGGCAGGGAGGAGGAAGGGGTGTGAGACTTAAAGCTGTCAGCAGTCAAATTTCAAAAGGCTGAGTCAGACTTATTACTACAATTCTCTCAGGAAGCTGTTGACATAAACCCACATGATTATCACACAAACAGGCATGACTTCTGTAATAAGGTTCACCCATTTACCCTGCTTTTATTTTTTCTCCATAGCTCTTAGCACTACTTGCCAAATTTTATTTCCTTATTGCTTATTGTCTGTCTTTCATACTAGAAAGTAAGAGCCATATTAGATTCTTGGTCTATTTAGCTCCCTTCTAACTCTCCAGCAAACTAACAGTAGGTGCTAAATAAAGACTTTTTGAGTAAGTTTATAAAAAGTTGAGGGAAAAGTGCATTGCAATAGAAGATATTTGAAAATAAATCTTAAAGCAGGCAGGATTTGAGCTGAATTTTAAAGTAAGAATGTGATTTCAACAGACTGATAAGATATCTAAAGCAGGGAAATGAAGTAACTTAAAAAGTAGTCTGGCTTAATCTTGTACTTTGGCAATTTTTTCACTCTACTTTGCCTCCAATTTTTCAACATTAACTTGTCATTTAGTATTTACTTAGGGGTGTCTCACCTGTCTACTGATGCAAAAAGGAGTTCCAGTAAAAATGGTTTTGACAGTGATTGAGTAAATGCTTTTTGGTGAACTTGTTTTCTCTGTGGCATTAGGTATGGCTCATTGGTGCTATTAATGGAGAAGTTTAAAAGAACTGAAATGATATATGAATTCAATGTCCCCCACAAACTATACCTGAGGTGTCAGAACAACATACCAAATGTGTTTATTAAACTGTGAGTACAAAGACTAAAACTCAGGAAATTGAATCTGCATTGTTATTAATGGAGTTATGAAACTTATGCATATTAACAGAGTAGGCATTGCCTTAAGAATAAGCAAGGCAGTTTTTATAGTGATCTCATAGCATCTGTCTTAAGTGTCGTAGTACCTTTCTGTCCAACTTCAACTGCTTCTAATACTCCCCACTCCACTCCATTGTACAGATTATTGCAAGATTAATTCTTTTGAAGCAAAGCTGAGTTCTGATTACTCCTTTTATTCATTTTATTCCACCAATATATATTGATCACCTATAACACACAAGGCAATATTTAGATGCTATAATATATACAGATAGTGTCCTTGTTCTCACGAAGCTCAAAACCTTCTATGGTTTCCTAATACCTAGAAAAACATTTTACGAGGAATTTATGTTACCGTGACTTGGGGAAGAAAAGATACAATGGTCAAGCAATGTGAAAAATTTTGGATTCAGTAAATTTTAAATGTATATTATGCCTTAAGGTCTTTAAGGATGAATGTAGTATTTAATATATTCCAGATTTTTTTGTTCAAAACTTTGTGTGCATATGTGTGTATGTGGAGCAGCTTTTGTGGGGATGAGAGAGGTAACATTCTGCAGAAATGCTTCTTTATTTTGTATCTCACACAATTTCATAAATGTTCTATAAATGGATTTCCACAAAGCAATTTCCATTGACTCTGCTGAGGATAAAATAATTTATTGATTAGTGCAAAGTAGTAAAAAATTAGATCTCAGATATTTTAAAATGACACTGTAGAGGTTTTGGTAGACTAACTGCAAAATGCCTTACAGGAAATGATGAAGATTCTGTTTCTCATTCTAGGATTCATATCATTGACAAATTTGCCCTTAAGCCCCAGTGTTTGACACCCACAACATGAACAACAACAAAAAATCAATATGCCATTTTGAAAATTCTAACTGTATTCTTTAGTGTGCCAAAAAAGAGCCATCCAGTTTATTCACTCATATGCAAGTAGTATTCAGCACTAAAGGATGAATATCAACATATGAAAAGATGCCTGCATTTTCGGTCCATAGTCCACAAAATATCAGTTCGAAGAGCACATTCTATTTTTGAAAGAAAAAGAATGATGAAGCATAGGGAGTAGTGACAGTGAAATTATTTAAAACTTCACTTTCAAAGTAAGATCATCAGAGAAAGGAAATTTGCTCTATGTAGAAATCATGTTTTGTTAACAACCTGGGGCAGTAAGGGCTGAAACAGCATTCTTAAATACATCATCCAAATTTTCATTATTCCCCCCAAAGACAGAGTGTACTGTTTAGTTGTTATTAATGTTCAACTTAAGAGCAAATTGCAATGGAAATTCTGTTGAGGTGGACCGAGATCTCCTGCAGCTATTTACTACTGCTAAAAACAAATTGATCGCATACCTTGCAAATTGCATATACTCAAGAGAAGCATTGTTCAATAAAAGACAAATGTAGGAAATAAGCTAGACCATTACACCAAATTTAATAAAAGCAAACTTTTGATGAGTTAAAAAATTGCATAACATTTACATATGTCTTTAACAACACTGCTTATTAGAAAAACACTCAATTAGATTCTAAGGATTATTTTGAGAGACCTGGATAAATTCAATAAAACAAAATGTCTTGGATCTGAGTACATCTTCACTCACTTGAGAAATGTAGACAGTATACTTCACTATTTAGTATAATGGCAGGGTATATTATTTTAAGCAACATAGTCATAGAGAAAGACATTAAGTCAAGAAAAGGTGAGCTCATATCAAATTAAAACTGACACTTCTTAGATAAATAATTATTTTTACATACTCAGTTTCTATCCATAATGCCAAAATCATCAAAAAAAAAAAGAACTATATTTACTGGTGTACATGTGGATCTGAAATTAAAATAATGGTAATGATAATGATCAAAATAATAATGATAATAATGATGGCAAAAAACACAGGACAGAATGGCAAAATCCAATACTTGTTTGAAATGGAAAATTGCCCTGCAGGTATCACTGTTGACAAAAATCATATATTTAAACTTCCTTATAAGCATCATAATGCCATTTATAATAGGAAGCATAAAAATGAGTACATACAAATTGCAGAGTTAACCTGTCTTGGCTCAAGTGAGCCCATAGGTCTGGCCAGAACTTTCCCATCAATATGATCATGGCACAATTTAATTACAAAATGAGGCACATATACATAGTGAAAGGTATGCATTAAAACCTGCACTGGAATCAAAAAGAACTATGTATATACCTTCACACGTGCTACATACTAGTCTGGAACCTTGAAAATCATTTTTTTAATACTTCCAAGTCTTAATATTATCATTAAATCATTATGGTACATAAAAAATATATAACACTTAACAAAATGACAAATACTAATATATTAAAAAAACACCTGGCAGAATTACTAATATAACAATTTTTCCTTCTTCTTTCCATCCTTTGTTTTGTTTTGTTTGTTTGGTCTTTTTCCTCTTATTTTATTAATACACATGTTCAAAAATCATGGTTAGTACGGACATTTCCCTGACGTTTATCCGTATTATTTCTTGGATTTTTCAAAGAACAAATTTCTCTTCCTTTTATTTAGCATTCTTCTCATCACTATTATCTAGTCTGTTTCATCAGTATATTATAAATTTGGACAAAAATAACCTTTTAAACACTTCTTCAAGAAATTTGGAAAACAACTTAGCGTTCTACATTGATTGTTTCACAAGGAAAACGTGTGCATTGTTATCCTAAGATAGCCTTGAAAGCTGGCTCAGTCGACTGGTGAAGTCCTGTCATCAATAAGTACAGTGATAGATCATGTATTACCTACCCTTTGGAGTTCAGCCCCAACAAGAGTCCTCCTTCCTGGTGTCCTTTGAGTTTGGCTCTGAAGCAAAGGAAAGCTTACTCTTGGAGCAGAGAACCGAGAGGTGTGAGCTCCCGCTCTGGCGAACCGCCCCTCCAGACAGGCCTTGGGCGGGGCTCCTCAGTGGTAAGGGGGGAGGGAGCGGAGTCCTCGCCTGCTGCTCACGTGACTCCAGAGCCGTGCCGGTGCAGCATCTCTGCGCATGCCCAGCCGCCGCCATCTTAAATCAAAGTAGCTTGTGGGAGCTGCTGCGCACTTCCCGAACTGAGGTGTCTGCGTGGCTGTTTCACACTACGGACTCTGGTCTGGAGGGCTGATGCGCGCGGCACCCTGTGAGCAAGTGACGCTAGACTGAGCACAAAACAAGAGGTTAGACCTTATCATACCAATTTTTCTAAGAAACCTATGCGTAGTGAGTAGTAGTAGTTTTAGTAATTTCCTCCTTCCTTCCATCCTTCCTACAAAAAAGATATTGTGCCGCTTTTTTTGTTTTTATGTTAAACATAGTCGTTTTTTTTTTTAATTGTCTAATTGATTCTCTTTACATGTTAATGTAAATGTGGATTGGGAAGAGTGTCTCCTTTGTAGCCAGATTTCAAATTTGCAGCCTTTTTATACTGAAATAGAAAATATCCTCAGGGCAAAACAACCATTTTAGCTCTCCCTTATCTTTCTCAACTCTCTTGTTTCACTAAGATTTGGGCTGAGTAATTCTTTATTAAATTTATCAGCATTTTGATGTTTCCATAAAGTTTTCTTTTTCTTTCTTTTTTTAAAAATAAACAGGCATTTCATTTTTTTCAATGGAAAAATATTTTTGAGCAAACTTGTTTATCATAACTACACCTCAGAATCCATTACCTGTATTAAATTAAAAAAAACTTTTAATGATACAGGTAGAAATTTATTTATACTTCAGTTATGAATAATAATGAAAAATATTAATCCAATTGTTCAGAAATCGTATTGCAATAGGGAAGAGAGATCAGGTTCAACTTCAAATATAATGAGGACAAGTGAGGATTTATAGCCAAATAGCTGGGTGAGGTGGTTTGTGAATATAAAATTATTTAGAGGAGACATCAAGAGTAGAAGATTCTGGTTAAATCAGCTTAACAGTATTCTTGCAGAAGACAGGCCAGGGGTGATCAGATATCAAGGGTGGGGGGGTTCAGTTATTTCCATTCTCATCCTTGGTCATTCAGCTGTGGCCATAATAGCATAGGGGAGCAAAATTTGCCACCCTAAATGGTCTCTTTGGCATGCAGATTATTTCAAGGTGAAAACAATGAAGCCCAAAAAACTCAGGAAGAAATTTTACCTTCCCCCTAACTAACTAAAAATAAGTTTAGATAGAACACCTGGTCCTGAAATAAAGCTATCACCAGAGATATCTGCAAAGAATATAGGCTAGGTGTGGTGGAGAAACTCTGGCCTAGAGATCAGAGCCCACTCTGTGTCCCATTATCTGTGCATGGCCTGGCAAACAATTGTTCACCAAACATTTGCTTTTCCATCTTCATATGAATCGCTCTCCTCCCCTTTGAAGTCTCAAACCACCCCCCCAACATTCTCTTTTGTCTTTAGTTGAAGATGGTATTTAAGGTGAGGGTTTCTTCTATTTTAAGTTACTCAGTTTTCCTGGGTCTCTCCCATGTATGCATGGTATAAACTTTTGTTTGGTTTTCTCCCGTTAATCTGTCTCATGTCAATTTGATTCTTAGACCAACCTACAAGGGTAGAGGAGAATTTCTTCCACTCTGACAATAGCTTGTTGGCTGCAATTTGGAGGCATCAACATGCTTCTCAGGAACTGTGCACTTACTGCTTCCATCTCCCTCAGATACTTTCTTAATTCGCTCTCTCTTAATTTTGGTTGCTGCTCAAATGTCACCAGAGCAAAAAGTCTTTACCAGCCATCCTCAGTTTAAATAGCATCTTGCCATCTAACTTTCTAACTGCATACTCTGTTTATTCTTTTCCATTGCATCTATAGTTCCTAGTAGTTTATGTTTTTTGTTATTTTCTTTCAACCACTTTACTGTGTTCTGGAATGTAAGCTCCAGGACTGCAGAGATTTGCTGATTTTATTAAAAATGGTATCCTCAGCACCCAGAAGAGCTCTTACAGGTAGCAGGTATTTAATGCTTATTTTCTGCCTAAATTATCTCCATCTAACTGGTGAGAAAATTGTGATTCACAGACTTCATAAAATTTACCTAAAGCTGCATAACATGTAAGATACAAATCAGCTGACATCTTTCCAAAAATTATGTCTTTAAACATTTAGTAGGACACATTTGTAAATTACTGATAACAATGTAAGATTTATTAAAAACAATAAAAATGTTAACAATTGTCATGTACTTAAAATACAGAAATTATAAGTTTAAAAAAATTGTACAGTCAGTAAAGAATGAAAGTGGGGGGAATCAGATATAAGAATTCAGAAATATTACAAATGCTGCAATATCAAGCGCTAATTGACTAAAAGATGTCTAATTGTAATGATTTTTAAAAATGAACTGTTATATAGTGCTTTTCCTTCATCAGACTTATGCTAAAAAGACCAAAAATTGTAGTACTCATATATTATCTAATCCTATATACAATTAGGTCGTACAATTCAAAGCAGTAACTGTCAGATACAGAGTATGGGTTTCATTCCTTTTCCTCTGATTTATGAATTTTTATAACTTTATCTTATAAAAGCTTTCATGTGTTTTACATATTCATGTGTTTTGGAAGTTGTACACTTCTTACTAGTGGTAGGGGTTAGAACAGAAAGCACTCAGAAATGAACCATAAAAGTTGAAAGAAAGACAAATGCAGATATCGCAAAATAATTATTTTTAAAACTTTTGGATGAATATGTGAAATTAGAGATAAAACAGCAGGTAGAATGATTACTTGATAAATTGGAGTATTGTGTTTTGAAAGGAAGGCAAATACTAAGCAACAAAGACAATTCTGAGACTACTTAATTAAACCCTCTCACGAAAGAAAAAAAATTCCTGTTCTTACCCATAGTTTGAGGCTGTCTTTGGCATAAAAGATATCGTAATTACAGTGATGTACAGCACAAGTACCAAATTATGTTTATTAGTGGATAAAAGATTCACATGTAGTATTTTTTGTGGTGTTAAAAATGAAAATTACACGAACTGTCTTTGATAGAACATAATAGAACGTTTTTGCTATAATGATATATTTTCTTTTTAAACGGCTGTAACTGAAAAAGCTGTAGAAGTGACTTATCTTTAGTAATTTCATTAACCACTGCCAGTTAGGATCTTAAGAAATTTATAGTAACTTAAAATACAAGGGATAAGACTATTAGAAATCATTGCAGCATAACTTATCAAATTAAATGTAAAATAAAAGATTTAAATTCGGGGATATGTATATCAGTGAAATAACTCATTTATGCAAATTATAAATCTGATAATTCACTTGTTAGGATGTTTATTATAACAAATCTTGAAGTAAGCTACTATGCTGTATCTGATTAAATTTTGGAGAAAAAAATTCTTCTTAATAAAAGAGCAAAATTAGTTCATTTCTTAAAATGCATTAAACCTTTGTCAACTGACCTATCATTTAGTGTACTAAAGTAAGACTGAACTTTGAAATATTCATATGTGGACTTACTGCAGCAAATATGTAGCCTTAGTCAGACTTCTGGCACTCTGCAAACTTCTCAGCTACTTTCCCTAGATGTGTATACTTGGAGAATTTGAATTAACATTATTAATAATTAAAGAAAAAGTCATTGGCAGTATAAACATTTGGTGCATACATGCTCATATGAAAACACACATATATACAAGTACTTGGGTGTGTGCACACACACCCACATTGTGATGAAGCAAGATAACAATATTCCCAATATTACTGAATTCTTCAGTAATACTATTTTAATTCTTTAACTAAAGCATTGCAAAGGTAGGATCAAGAACTATGTAAGAAACTGGAAAGCAAGATAGGTATAAAATAATGGCACAGTGAAGTCTTTAAAAAAAAGCTAATATAGAGAAATCAAGTGACAGTTCAATTTGTATGAAGAGGCAAGCAACATTCCACTTATGGCTAAGAAACATCTAAAACAATAGGGAAAAAAATGCATGCTCCTCAGAAATGGCTGGGAAAGCCATTAATTTGAGGAAGACACTGACTGCATGAAAAAAATATGAATAGAGCTTGGATAATGGGAAAAAATTGATAAAATTCTTAATATGGACTCTATATCAAGTTATAGCAAATAAAGTAGGAAGTTGAGTGAAATGATCGAATAGCAGTCTAAGACTATTCAGTGTAACTGAAAATTTACTTTGGTTTTTTTATTAGTTTCCTAGGGCTGCCATAACAAAATATCAAAAACTGGGCAGTTTGAAATGTATTTTCTCACAGTTCTGTAGGCTGGAAGTTCAAAATCAAGATTTTGGCAGGGCCAGGCTCCTTTTGAAGCCTGTTAGAGAGGATTTTTCATTGCCTTTCCTAGTTTCCAGTGGTGACTGTCAATGCTTGGTGCTCCTTGGCTTGTGGCGGCATTACTCCAGTCTCTGCCTCTGTCCTTACCTGGTGTTTCCCTGGTGTCTTCACATCATCTCCCTACTATGAATGTCTATCTTTGTGTCCAAATTTCTTCTTTTTATAGGTTCCCTGGTCATGTTTGATTAGGATCAATCTAATGGCCTCATTTAAAGTTGATTACTTCTGTAAAGACACAATTTCCATATAAAGTCACATTCTGAGGTACTTGGGGTTAGGACTTCAGCATGTCAGGGGTGATAAGGGTGAGGAGGAGATATAATTCAACTAACAGTTTTATTTCCAATATGTTGCACAAGAAACATAAGAACTGGGCCAGGTTCTAAAATTTGCAGAGGCAGTTTACATAGAGATGGAGAACTGAGCTTCAATTCAGACTTACTCTGCCAGTTAATCAGAGTGCATGGCATCCTCTGGCACATCGCTGCATCACAGAATCTCTTCATCTGTAAATAACAGAACTCCCCATAAAATTTGTGAGGATTACCAGAATCCTGACCATGAAAAGTCCAATCTCTAAAATACCCTGCTAATCAATATCAGAGGAGTAGCCACTGTTCAGTTTATGTAGCAAAGTCAGCTGGCCTACATATGGATAAAATCTCAGACCTAGACCTTATGACTGGTATTCTAATCAAGGCACCAAATTAACCTCCATCTTGTTCATGAAAAAATCCTTCCAGATGTACATAA
Source organism: Pseudorca crassidens (assembly GCF_039906515.1). NCBI lineage: Eukaryota > Metazoa > Chordata > Mammalia > Artiodactyla > Delphinidae > Pseudorca > Pseudorca crassidens. The sequence goes on from NC_090299.1 coordinate 79,181,312, forward strand.
GCAACGTTTTTTATCTCACTATTTCAAAATCTGGTTTATGATTTAAATAATTGTTTAGAACTCTACAAATTAAAGCTATTTTAGATAATTTGAAACATGTTTAATTTCCTCTGAGATGCTAAATAAGCTTACACACTTTTAAAAGTTCAGAGTAGAACAACTGTTATTAACTTTTTTTTTTCTTTTTTGTGGTACGCGGGCCCCTCACTGTTGTGGCCTCTCCCGTTGCGGAGCACAGGCTCCGGACGCGCAGGCTCAGCGGCCATGGCTCACGGGCCTAGCTGGTCCGCGGAATGTGGGATCTTCCCGGACCGGGGCACAAACCCGTGTCCCCTGCATCGGCAGGCGGACTCTCAACCACTGCGCCACCAGGGAAGCCCTGTTATCAACTTTTTTAAGAAAGTTAAAAGGAAAGATTATTAGTGCATTAATTCTATAGTATTTCTAATAAGATAATATCACTGCATGCTATAACTATTTCACATTATTTTGTATTAAAAGTGAAATCCCAACATGCTTTTTTTTTCACTTGTGCGTATATACCATTAGATAGAAAATTAAGATGTGGAATTATGCTTAAAAGAGTGAAGAGTTCTTTATGAAAGATTTTCAGATAAAGAATAGTTTTTATCCTTATAAACTATTTATTATAAACTACTTATAAACTGACTTATTCCTACAGTTAGGAATATAATGCAGCTCCAAATCCAAAAGACGTAGTGAAACGTGCCCATCCTAATACTTATAAAGCCACTGGAATTGCTTTTTTATTTCACCTTTGCTTTGTTTTCAAAAGTAAGCTTTTTATTTTATGATAACTTGTAATTTACAGAAAATTTGGAGAGACAGTGCAGAGACCCCACGATAGCCTACACTGTTTGCTGTAATGTTAACGTCTTGCATTAGTGTGGTACATTTGTTACAACTTATTAACCAATATTGACACATTATTATTAATTAAAGTCTGTACTTTATTCAGATTTCCTCTAGTTTTTGGGGGGAGATACACGGGCCTCTCACCATTGTGGCCTCTCCCGTTGCGGAGCACAGGCTCCGGACGCGCAGGCTCAGCGGCCATGGCTCACGGGCCCATCTGCTCCGTGGCATGTGGGATCCTCCCGGACCGGGGCACGAACCCGTGTCCCCTGCATGGGCAGGGGGACTCTCAAATACTGCGCCACCAGGGAAGCCCAGATTTCCTCTTTTTTTTTTTTTTTTTTTTTGGCGGTAGGTGGGCCTCTCACTGTTGCGGCCTCTCCCGTTGCGGAGCACAGGCTCCGGACGCGCAGGCTCAGCGGCCATGACTCACGGGCCCAGCCGCTCCACGGCATGCAGGATCCTCCCGGACTGGGGCATGAACCCGTGTCCCCTGCATCGGCAGGCAGACTCCCAGCAACTGCGCCACCAGGGAAGCCCCAGATTTCCTCTATTTTTAATGAATGTCTTTTTTTGTTTTAGGATCCCATCCAGAATACTACATTTCATTCAGATATGAAGTCTCCTTTGTCATCACATATCCTTAGATAGATAGAGATCACAACAGTTTCTCAAGACTTCCCTTGTTTGAATACCTTGACAGTCTTGACGGGACCTTATCAGGCATTTTATAGAATATCCCTTAATTGTGACTTACCTAATGTTTTTCCCAAGGTTAGACTGGGCTTGTTGGTTTTGAGGAGATAGGCACAACAGAAATACGATGCCATTCTCATCACATCATGTACATACTGTCAACAGGACTTATCACTGATGATGTTAACCTTAATGACCTGGCTGAGGCAGTGTTAGGTTTTTCCAGGGTAAAATTGCTGTTTCCTCCCCTTACATACTGTTCTCTTGGAAAGAAGTCAATATGTACCACTCACACGTAAGGAGTGAAGAATTTCTCACTATCTCATTTTTGTTCTGCCTGAGGAACTTTTAACATTTCATGTAAAATTGGTATGCTGGAAATAAATTCCCTCAGCTTTTGATTATCCATGATTGTCCTTATTTCTCCTTCACGTTTGAAGAATAATTCTTCTGAATAAAGAATTCTAGGTTGGCGTTATTTTCTTTCAACACTCTGAAGATAGCACTCTACTCTCTTCTTGCTTGCGTGGAAATGAAAAGTCTGCTATAACTCTTATCCTTCTTCCTCCATAGATAAGTTGTTTATCTGCGTCGTCCTGTGGCTCTCTTCAAGATTTTCCTTTTCTTTGATTTTCTGCAGTTTGAATAGGCAGAAGTATTCTTTGGTATTTATCCTTCTTGATGCTCTCAGCTTCCTGGATCTGTGGTTTGAAGTCTGTCACTAATTTTGGAAAGTTCTCCATCATTATTATTTCAAATATTTCTTCCACTTTGTTCTGTCTTTCTTTTACTTTTTATATTTCATGTCTGCATAGGCTACATTTAAAAAAATTTTATACTGCATTTCTTAGATGATCTCTTCTGGTTTTTTTTCCTCTGAATTTTATTTTGCAAAGTTTTCATTGACCTATATTTGAGTCCACATATTCATTCCCTGTCTGTGTGTAGTTTACTGATGAACCCATCAAAGGCATTCTCTGTTATACCATTTTTTATTTCTAGCATTTTCTTTGGATTTTTTTTCCTTAGAGCTTTTATCTCTCTGCTTACATTATTCATCTATTCTTTCATATGGTCTACCTTTTCTGTTAGAGCCCTTAACATATTTATCACAATTATTTTATAACATCTGTCTGTTAATTCCATCTGTGTCTCATCTGGGTCTGATTCTGATGCTTTCTTTGTTTCTTCAGACTGTGTTATTTCTTGCCTTTCATGATATCTTGATATCTTATAATATTTTTTTGAAATCAGATCATGTTGTATCAGGTATTTAGTATTTTATGTTAATCTAGCTATATATGTTGTGATATGGGTACTAAAGTTTTCAAATTTCTCTAGTGTCTTTTATTTTAATCTTGGCTTGGGGGTTTCCCTATACACTGTTCATCAAAAAGAGTCTGTGTATGGAAGCTCTGTCAAGTGTAATACTGTTACTGTACTGAGGTTTGTAAATGGAGTGGCAGAGTGTTGGGGAGGGAGTGTTTATATATTATCTTCTGATTAAGTCTCAGTCTTCTATTGTGCCTATGTCTTGGACTGTGGTCTTCACAAGTGTTTTTGTACCTCCCCTGATGGTATAATATTTTTCTCCTTGTCCCCCACTCCCTTCCCTGGCTGCAGCTTTCCTTATTTATTCATTCATTCATTCATTTAGAATTCCTGTACCCTGTTGATTATGTTATTTTCTTTTACCCTTAAGTTAAGCTAGAAGTATAAAAGGGACATGAGGTGAGAAGCAGTTCCTTTTCCTAAGCTCAGGTAAAGTTTCAGAATTGCACTCTGTCAAAGCCCTTCTTGGAGAGTAGGCTTTAGTTATAGAGAAGGGTCTGGGCATGAAAAGAAGTGAATCTTTCTTGGATTATCACTATGAGTTTCCTGGAGGTAAAGTCCACAGAAACATACTCCCCACAACACTGCAAGCTTCTTAATCTCATGCTAGTCCACACTCAGCACCATCCATTGTTCAATATTATTGGGTAAGTCTTCCTAGAGTTTATGGCTCCTACAGCTTTTGTTCCAAGGAAGCAGATCTTGGCTGTGACTATCTAGATTCATATGTCTCTCCAGAATTCAGGATGGAAGTTTTCCCTGTAATTCCAGTTCTCTGATTATTCCAAGAAAACTCATTGATTTTCCATTTGTCTGGTATTCTCTTGTTGTAAGGACGAGTGATTATTTCCAAGCTCTCTACTTGTCACAAGTGAAACTGGATGCTCACGAAAATTATTTTTAATTAAAACATCCCTATTGAAGTGGCTGTGGATAAAATTTTAGTGTTGAAGGACAGGTACTTGTTTAAATATATATATAATGTTTTAATAACAGAAAAAAAACTTCCATAATAGGATTGCATGAGAAGAGGGAGGAGAGACAACTCCCTGAGATACAAATATATGCAAGGCAAAACCTAGTAAAAGTCTAGCATAGTTTTTCATTTTTTTTCCTCCCTGGATTAAAAGGCAGAAGCAGATATCACAGCTTATTGAAACAATCTTATGAGCAACATCATTTTCATAAAGTTCAATGTAACCAGTAGACCCAAGAGAGTATATTGCTTTCAGCATTCAACTCAGGTCATGATAAAACAACAAATTCAACTCTATGTACATTTTATTATTAAAGCTGATTTAGTATATAAAATATGACCACTAATTTTTTATCAGAGACACAGTTAATGAATTATATATTTTTGATATCTCCATATGGAATGACTAGTAGAATCAATCAGAATATTTATCAATAATAGACACTTCAGTCCAAGCTCATCCTACTGATGTTAAAAAATATTTTGTATACTTATTTTCATTAAATAACATGTACAAAATATTCATAGTAGCTTCATTCAAAATAGCCATATTATCAATAGCAAAATGAATTAATCATAGTACACTCAACAGTAGAACACAGTATAGCAATGAGAAAAACAAACTGCCAAATTCACAATAATATTGATGATTTTACAAATGCAGTGTTGAAAGAACAGAGACAAAAAAAAAGTACAAATGTATGTTCTATTTGTATAATGTTCAATAAATAATTTATGTTTTAGAAATTGGGAGAGGGGTTATGTTTGAGGACATAGTGACTGGTGGGGGGATGAAGAGTACTTCTAGGGCTTCCCTGGTGGCGCAGTGGTTGAGAGTCCGCCTGCCGATGCAGGGGACGCGGGTTCGTGCCCCGGTCCGGGAGGATCCCACATGCCGCGAAGCGGCTGGGCCTGTGAGCCATGGCCGCTGAGCCTGCGCGTCCGGAGCCTGCGCTCCGCAGCGGGAGAGGCCACAACAGTGAGACGCCCGCGTACTGCAAAAAAAAAAAAAAAAAAAAGTACTTCTAGCATTCTGAAGTGGGTTCTATTTAGCTGAACATGTTCAACACTGAACATTCATGAAGTTACACAGTTATGTATGATTTGTGCTCTTTTCTATAAGTATGCTATACTTCTATGAAAAGTAGAATGTATGATTAAACTATTTTAAAATATTGCCTGATGAATAAATTATGTAATTAGGAGTAGGTGATTGTCTCTATTTTTTTTTTCCTCTACATGAAAACTTTAAATTGTCCACCTTTATTTCTGGAATTCAAATATTCTTATAAGGCATTCAAGGACTTGCAGAGTTGTAACCTATTTCACCTTTCTAGTGTCATTTTCCATTTCATTTTTTCATATAATCTTTGCTCCAATCTCCCCAAATCACTTGTTATTCTCTGATATTCTTTTAGATTCTGAATATTTAAATTCCATATTCTTTAAACCATACCTCAAATGCTAATCTCTCTTGATTCTCCCAGCTCATCCTGTGTGTTGCCTTCTGTCAAGTACCGGTAGGTAGTAAGCAACTGGGGCCATACATTTAGCCTATGCCTCGCTATTCTACATGTTAGATTTCATCCTTGCTGTTATTTAAATGAGAAATATAAGACCATACTTGTGGGAGTTTTTAGATGCAAGCAAAAGAAAATGACATTAATTAAAACAAAGCTATTTTATTGAGAAAATACTAAATAACCCCAAGAATTGTTAAGTCTTAAGAACCATTGGTTCCTTAAGTGAGAAGAAAGAAAGAATGGGATGACAGCCAGATGTAGAGCAAAATTCACACCATAGAAGCTGTGCAGTAAGTAACCACCAAAATTTTTGTGGTTACAATAATAAATGTGGGTTAAGCTTCAGGTTTCCAATGGAGACAGAAACTGCCTGGGAAACGAGAAATCAGCCTATGAGCTTAGATGCTTATTATTTCAATATCCAAATCCTTCATTACTAAATGAATTTAGGTATTCAGTCCAAATGACTATTCATTTTCCACATATGTTCTCTTGTAGGAAAGGCAGCAATTTTTCTTTGTATAAAGTAAATTCCATTTTTACATTGCAGTGAAATTATTGCATTGTATAACAACATTGGTTAACATGAATTGTGGCGAAATGGTTCATGTTTTTAATTTATAGTGTTGAATAATAATAAACATACTGGACTTACATAGGGGTTTACTAAAAATTAATGCACTGATTAATAAAAGAAGTGGCTCTAATAGAATTTTATCATGCAGGAATATGCAAGGAGTAAACACACAATGGAAGTTAGTGCAAGCTTAGAAATTATTTCATTCTAAATTTCCTTCTTTTTTCCTATTAGGGATTTCCTTTTAACCAAAGCTTCTACTACTGCCAATTAAAGCAGTAAAAATGGCCTCAGAAATTGTTTCCGCCTGCTTTATTAATTAGTTTTCTACTTCAGACCAAAGTTCTTTGCTACAAAGTGTCACAATTGCATCTTTCAGTACAAAAGCAAATCAGAGTCCTATCTTTGTTTCTTCAAAAAGTGATAGTCTGAAGTATTTGATTGAATATGGATTGTTCAGAAATAACCGCTGTGTGGAGTTTGTATCTTATGATCCACCTCAAATACGTTTGCACTCTGTATAGCTATTGTTTATCACCAAACCACATATTTTCCTGATGTCAAAACACATTTTCATTCTATATCAGGAAAATACATTTTAGACAGGCAAATTCTCTCTACAATGAAGTTAAATGTATATAAAGTACCTAAGCAATACAGTTAGAGAATTTCAAGTAATTATAAAGCAGTGAGAGGTATAAAGTAGTTTATATATTTAGAGTACTAAGATTCTGAAATAAGATGCAATATAATTTTTACTGTTGATAATTGTAGAGTAATATTGATAAACAGGAAAAGATAATTTGTCAATGAACCCATATCAGAATCAATACCCTCTAAAATTGCTTTTATTTAACTTCTTTTTAAAGTACATACAAATAAATATTTAGCAAATTTTTATTGAGTGCATAAATTATGGCAGACCCTAAAATAAGAAATGGGGAAACAAAGTTTAGTAAGGCACACAATAGATAATTTCATAATTTTCTTGAGATGTAATTCATGCTCGCAAAAGAAATGTCAACTGAGAAACATTTTCAAAAATGAAGACTTCCCTTGTACTAAAATGTCTCTTTAGAAAAAAATAAATGTCATCACAAATGATGACACTGGAAAAAATATCTTGTAGCATTATTGTATTGTAAACATGCTTTTCGCTTATCTGTGCACACTCTTATTAATCTCATTCATTCAACCACAAATATTTTTTGAGTACTTATATCACCAGCATCTGGCAGGGTAATGTCATATAGTGTCCAAGACATACACATAGTCTGCTTTCATGGAACTTACATTCTAGTGGAGCATTTAGGCATAAATGCATAATCGTAGGTGCTATGATTTCTGCTAAAGAAAAGGAGAGATAAAGTGGTTAGGTCCCCAGTATCCAACAAGGTAGTTTGCCAGTGTGGCTTTTTATATGATAAAATGAGAGGTGGTATGGGGTAAGTAGGGCCAATGATTTCATTTTTGGGGAAATATTATCTTTGGTTTACATAGGAGGATTCTCTGAAAAAAATCCTCAATATTTCTGAGTCCTTAGCACCTGAGGAGAAGCACAGCTTCCTGTGACTCTAGAGAATTGAGTACAGAAATATGTCCTTTGAGTAGACATTCCTTATTTAGGAAGGATTCTTTTGAGAAGCGTTATTAATCATTCAGACCTAAACATTTTACTCACTCAATTTTCTTAATTTAACTCCAGACTTGGTGAGGTTATAGAAATATGAACACTCTAGACATAACTGTTTATTCTTTCATTTATTTATTTGTAATTTACTTATTTTATTTTATTTATTTATATTTGGCTGCACTGGGTTTTGTTGCTGTGTGCGGGCTTTCTCTAGATGCCCCGAGCGGGGGCTGCTCTTCCTTATGGTGCGTGGGCTTCTCATTATGGTGGCTTCTCTTGTTGTGGAGCACGGGCTCTAGGCGTGTGGGCTTCAGTAGTTGTGGCACGTGGGCTCAGTAGTTGTGGCTTGCAGGCTCTAGAGTGCAGGCTCAGTAGTTGTGGTGCACGGGCTTAGTTGATCCACGGCATGTGGGATCTTCCCATACCAGGGTTCGAACCCATGTCCCCTGCATTGGCAGGTGGATTCTTAACCACTGTGCCACCAGGGAAGCCCCTCATTTAATTATTTAAAGTGTGGAGCATGAGGAAAGAGATTATATATCTCAAAAGGATAATTTATTTGGTTTGATGTTAATTGAGGAGACTGGCTATTACTTTTGTTTGCTGAAAACATTTTGTAGTTTCCTGGAACTAGAAGCAAAGTAAATAAAAGGAATAAGCCCTGAGTGGAGATAGAGTACTATGCAATCCAGTAATTCAGTTTGTTTTCAGAATACAAAAGCATTAATTGGCAGTTTATTTACTGCCACAATAGTCCATTCTGTTTCCTTTTTTTTTTTTTTGCTGCTTGATTCAGAATGTTTGAGCTTGACTATACAGTATTGTATAATCTGTAGTACAAAACGCTATGTTGCTTTATAGTAAGAGATCTAACTTAGCCTTAGGGTTCAAAGAAGTTTTCTGAGAGTGCTAAATATGAGACTACATAGGATAAATAGTCATTTGACGGCTTGAAGTAGAGGAAAGGAGGGGGTGGCGTTGGAGGGAAGAGATGGAAAATCCTGAAGCACATGGAATCATTTTTTTCCAGCTCTATTGAGATATTATTGACATATAACATGTAAGTTTAAGATGTAAACATGATGATTGATACAATATATATTGCAAAATGATTAGCACAAAAGGTTTAGTTAACACCTCCATCCCTTCATATATTACCTTTTTACCTTTTTTTTTGCAGTGATAACATTAAGATCTACTCTCAATAACTTTCAAGTATATAATACAGTATTGTTAATTGTAGTCACTGTGCTGTACATTAGATTCCCTAAAACTTATTCATCTTACAACTGAAAGTTTATACCCTTTGACCACAATCTCCCCATTTTCCCCACCCTACAAGCCTCTGGTAGTCACCATTCTGCTCTCTATTTCTATGAATTTGACTTTTTTCAGATTCCACATATAAGTGAGAACATACAGTATTTGTCTTTTTCTTTCTAATTTATTCACTTAATGTAATGCCCTCAAGGTCCATCCATGTTGTTGAAAAGGCAAGATTTCCTTCTTTTTTATGGCTGAATAATATTCCATTGTGTGTGTGTGTACAAATCTTGACATGAGGTCACAGACATAATCAGAGGTCAGATAACTTAGTACTTAGTATTTGACATTAAAAATATTGAATTGTTCTGTATTTGTAATGTACAGAGATATCAAATCACTGTGCTGTGCACCAGGAACTGACATAGTGTTGTAGATCAATTATACTTTAAAAAAAAAAAAACAAACTCATAGAAAAAGGGATTATATTACCAGAGGCGAGGGGTGAGAGTAGGGAGAATTGGGTGATGGTGGTCAAAAGATACAAACTTCTAGGTATAAGATAAATAAGTACTAGGAATGCGACACAACATGATTAACATAGTTAACACCACTATATGTTATATACAAAAGCTGTTAGGAGAGTAAATCTTAAGAGTTCTCATCACAAGGAAAAAGAATTTTTTTCTTTCATTTTATATCTATATGAGATAATAGATGATCACTAAAGTTATTGTGGTAATCATTTCATAAGGTATGTAAGTAAATAAAATCACTGTGCTTATACCTTAAATTTATATACTATTGTATGTCAATTATATCTCAATAGAACTGGAAAGAAAAAAAAGAATACTGAATTGTGCTTAAAGCAATGAGCAGTCATTAGAGGGTTTTAAGCAATGAAAACTGAAGCAAATGTTGAAAAATAGAAGACAGAAAAATTAGACTTATGATGCAAGATCAACTTCTGGACTCCTAATTCTCCTAGTTTGTCAAGCTGACTCTGAAAAAGAGATGATTACTAAAAGTTCCTTCCTAATTATTTATGAAAGCACTTCAGAGAGATTGCACTCATGTTTTTTTGGTCCTCTCCTTTTCATTGAGTCTGTTGTGGAGAACAGGAATGTGATTAATTGTTCCTCTTCTTGCTTCTCTGTATACAAATGGGGATAGCACAGTACCAATGGGCCAAGATAATGTTCAATCAACGCACCATCTTATTTCAAAAAAACTCCATCCTACAGTCACAGTCTGTTCGTGCAGCTAGTCTTCTTTCAAATGCAGCTTTGAGTAAGATGGGTTAACAAGGTAGAAAGTACAAATTCATCATCATAATTTCTACAAAATTTTAATTACATATAATCACAAATTCTTTTTTCCCAGATGAAGGGTTTAGATAAAAATAAATATTCAAAAACCTAGATTTTTTTTAAAAAGAAACCTATATTTGGTATACTACACTTTAAAAAAACTTACTTTTTCTTTTTCTCTAATATCTTAGAAGAAAAAGAGACTGTGATATTTAAACATTCTAAAATGCGTACATATTGTGACACATTAATATATATTCTTATTCTCATAAACTTCTATATAAATAAATACATTCATATTTGAATTATATTTTCCTTTGGTTGATGGCCAAAACCAGTGTTTACTTTTAGATTAATATAAGTAGTTATTTCTTAAGTCAACTATTTTATTGTCAATAATTTGTATTCCTCTTTGTTTCTTCTATTCATACTTTGGGAGAAAATTAATACCATTTTCTCTATTATTAGCAACTTAATTTACTATGTGCTTTTTAAGAATGAATATCTGCTCCCAGAGTCCTACAGAATTCAAAATGAGCAAGCCTGACATCTGTTTGCTTACAAGCTATGAAAAAATCAAAATAGAAATAAAACCAAAATCACAAATTTTACAATTCTTATGTAAATTATTTTATGCAATATATTGTTTAATCCCTAACCTATGTTTATATTCATATTAACATGTAGATTTAGCATAGACCTAATCAAAATGTAAACTTTGTCCTTTTTGTTATTAACAAAGCAAGTTAAGATTTTTCTGGACAAAAATTGCTTTAATATCTGTATTCACTCTATCCCCACTAATGGTGTGTTTCATTTAATTTGTCTTTTCAAGTATAATCTATAGGCATATTTTAATAACACTGTTATCAGCTCCCTTAGAAATCTCAAATTTTCTTAAAAAGAAAATGCAGTGAATAATGACACCAATATAGTGGTTATTAGTACTATATAGCTATATAATACTTCCCTCTACCTTCCTCATATGGGTAGGAATGGACTTCTGGTTTATTTGGGAGTGGTGATTAGCAATGAGGTGTTATGTGTGGCTCCCAACTAGAGCTTCTAATTGCAGAGTAAACCTCTCCAAAATTTATTTCCTATTGTCTTGATGACTAGCAGTGTTCTAGAGTGTCTACTCTACCAGGCTGGATCCTGCAGTGAGGACATTACAGAAATAAAAGAAAAGAAAACAGTCAATCCTTGGCAAGAAATATACTTTTATGAATTTGAGGTAGTGAAATTATGAGTTTGTTACTAGAGCATAATAGACCTATACTAATACACATAATAAGCAGTAAAAAAATTTTTAACTAAATAATTTTGAGATTTTAGCTTTAGGTTACAAAAGATAAATATACCCTGAATGCATTCAATACAAAGTTAGTGACCAGAATGTCAATGAAACTTGTTTTGCTGCCTCTTTATACACTATATTATGCACTAGACACAGTTCTTTTCCTCCATGCCAACTTTTTACAGATGCAAGTCTAAAGATAAAAACATGAATTTCAACAGGGAGAGAAATAATGAGTCCCCATGGGTAAGTTACCTTTGAGATCTTCAGGGGATAAACATTTGAACATTATGACCTTTAACATGTCTCAAAGAGAAAAAATAACTTTTACCATTGCAAAGTAGTTCTGTTTACCAAGTCAAATCTGTCAGGCAGGTCACCTGGACCTCATAAAAAGTGACATCAAAAGTAACCAATGTGGGCTTCCCTGGTGGCGCAGTGGTTGAGAGTCCGCCTGCCGATGCAGGGGACATGGGTTCGTGCCCCGGTCCAGGAAGATGCCGCGGAGCAGCTGGGCCCGTGAGCCATGGCCGCTGAGCCTGCGGGTCCGGAGCCTGTGCTTCACAAGGGGAGAGGCCACAACAGTGAGAGGCCCGTGTACCACAAAAAAAAAAAAAAAAAAAAAGTAACCAATGCATGTAACAGAATCCAAGTAACATAGATTGTACTTGGTGGCATAACTATACTTACTCTTTACAAGGCAACTTATCCCAGGTAATAATTAAAATAATATGTTCATATGGGTTGAAATTTAAAAACATGTAAAGCTATAGAGGCAATACTCTTGAGCAGGCTTAATTTAATATGCTTTATCAAACACCTAACAAACTTTATTAAAATATTAAGATAAGTATTACACAATATTTGCAGTGTGTATGGATCAGGCATATATTATTTCCACTCTACTATTAAATAGTGCTGGTTTCCAAGGCAGCTATTTAATTCTTCATAATCTAGTTCCAAATTTCACTTGACCTAAATTTTTTTTTCTACCATATTTCTTTTTTTGCTAAGTAGTATGCAGAGATTTCAATTAGCTCTAAATTTTAAGGGTTTTAAGAACACATGATGACTTAAATACAAGCATGTTTTCTTTTGATTCAATTTAACCCTCAAACAATTGACCCACATAGAAAGAGATGAAAGATCCTGATTTCACAGATATCCTAAACTACATCAACTAGAAAGGTTCCAGCCATCCTCTATCCACATCACCACCATTCCTGAATGCCTTTAGGTCATCTGATTTAATCTCATTATATCCTTTATTTCTGTGTATGTGCTGACACCTAACACCAGAAGCTCAGAGTTCCAGGCCACCCTTATCTCTCCCACCCTAAAATCTTTGCACATCCTCTTCACTCTTTCCATCTTCCTCTCCGCCCTAACTCATGAAAACCTGACACAGTGCCCTTAATTTCCCAGTCCATAATCAACAAATTTCTCTACATTCTCAAACACTTCCTGAGAATCCTTATCCCCTTTTGCTCTAAACCTGGGCAACATTTAGACTGCTTCTGCTGCAGCCCTCTAACACAGTTACTATTCTTTCTCCCATTTCATTCATAGCACTATGTTTAAGTTAGAATAATCTCCTTCTTTATCCTCCTTGACTCTGGCAAACAGTTTTCCCTCCTGCCTTCCTTAAAAACAATACTTGAATCATGCTACCCATATTCTTCTCTACCTTCAAATATTCAACTTTCACTCTGCCTAAGCCACTCATTTCCATAGAGTTAATCCTATACCTTGTCATTACCAATTACTGTCACACATTGACCATCTTGATGACCTCTCTTTCCTGATTATCCAGGTTAATTTTATGGTCAGTTCTCATAATTACTTCCTCTCACTTATCTCAACTCCTTAGTCCCTCTCTCACTTGGCCTTACATGCATGAAATATCCATAACATTGTTTAAATGTAATTATCTGCCTACTTTGAGCCTGAACTTATACAGGTAAACTTATTAGAAGAAAAACAGCAATCACACTAATTGGTCTCCCTTTAAAAATCATGACCACAACCTCAAGGGAGCTTAAAGCTATTTAGAAACCACATTGCTATCTTTAGCATCACTTCCCCATTTCCCTCAAGCATTCTTTTATACCTTCTCTGTTCGCTTCAAAAACTAGTAACGTGGATGGACCTAGAGGGGATCATGCTTAGTGAAATAAGTCAGACAGAGAAAAGACAAATAATGTATACTATCACTTATATGTGGAATCTAAAGAATAAAACAAACAAATGAATATAACAAAACAGAAACAGACTCACAGGTATAGAGAACAAACTAAAAGTTACCAGTGGGGAGAGGGAATGGGGGAGGAGCAATATAGGAGTAAGGGGTTAAGAAGTACAAACTACTAAGTATAAAATAAAGAAGCTACACGGATATATTGTATAGTACAGGGAATATAGCCAATATTTTGTAATAGCTATAAATGGAGTATAATCTATAAAAATATTAAATCACTATGCTATAGACCTGTAACTAATATAATATTGTAAATCAACTATACTTCAATAAAAAAATAAAAATATGCTGTGACTCTCCCCACCCTCCAAAAAAAAGAACATGGTTTTCTTCTCTTATTCTTAGTTAATGACCTTTCTTCTTACTTCACAAAGCAAGCTGAAGTAATTCTAAAAACCTTAATAGATTCCTAACACCACATATGGACAACTATCAGCATCTGTGCCTATATACTCTACCTTTCTATTAAAATAGAACTATTAGTGTTCATTTCTTAAGACAATTCCTTACCTCTTATTAGATAACATCCCTGTCCTCTACTCCTCAGTTCCCAGCTCTATATTGGATAATCATCATCAGCATATGTATAAACATCCTGCTGTTTCTCCATTCTAAAAAAAAAAAAAAGAAAGAAAGAAAAAAGAACAAAAACAAAACAAAGTAAAGCAATCAAAACAAAAATAATTCTGATAAAATTTTCAGTGTCAATTTATCTGCTTTTTCTTTTCAGAAAATACTCACCAATTTCTATCTTTGCATTTTGAACCCATTCCAAACAGGTTTCTTATCCCTGTTATTCAAACAAATTGATCGTATTCGGTTTATCAATGACCTCCAAATTGCTAAATCCAATACCCAATTTCAACTTTTAATTTTACTTGGCCTATTAAATAGCATTTGACACAGTTGATAATAACTTTTCCCTTATACACTTTTTAAATTTGTTTTCCAGCTACCAAACACTTCCCCCCACCTCAGTGTGATTTGAAAACACGTTCCCCATTTATCAGAAAAAAAGTTGCAACGCTATTTCAATCACCCTACCAACAACTATGCAATTTATGGGAACATATTACTTCAGACCATTATAATATAAGCTAGCCTCGCATGCTTGCATAAAACAACCCTATGAAATGTGACTTAGAACCACTTAAATTTTTCTAATAGATTTACATAAAATTTAAATTTACTTTCTATATTTCTATACCTTCTATTTTTTTCCAACCCATCACAATTTGGTTTCTGACCTTTATACTCCAAATCACAAAACCAATAGTAAATTCAGCAAACAGACACAGAAATGGAAATCTTTCAACATAAAGCTTAAGAGATACCCACATTATAGGGCAGACAACTAAAATATCAATAGAAAAAGTAGGAAGTACAGTAAAATGAGAGATAAGAGATGTGCATGAGTATTCACATATTGCCTATAAGTTTATCTGTAGATAAGAAAAGACATCAGTTTAAGTGTATGGCAATAAAAAGTAAATAAAAGGGAAGATTAAAGTAACAGTTCAAAGAAACAGAGCTATAGGGATATTAGGCATATGGTGAGTGATTTTATGATACCCTCTGGGTACTATTAAAACACCCGCAAGTAATCTGATTATTTGTCCCATCTGGAATCCACAAAGCTTCAGGTTAGCTGCTATGTACCTAACTGCATGCCCTTAAAATAATTGGTGTTGTCTGAATTTTTTTTCCTTATTAGCATCCTTCATCCCTGCCAAAAATGACATGGAAAGAGTACCCAAAGTGCATAACTAAATATGACAAAGGAGTCTCATCTGTTATTTTTATTTTATCTCATTCAGTCTCTTTTCTTAGAAGTTTTGCAGACTGAAGAACATTTTTATTTCATCCTGTCTCATCTAGTGCCTTTGGTTTAGAAATTTTGCTAATTTGAACCATGTCCTAGTCTACATTCCAATCAATACACACGTGGCTATATGAGTATTGTATGCACCACTTTTTGCAAGTAAAAGACATTCCAGACCTTTTAAAATCAATTAATAAAACCATATATCATTGATGTATCTTGCCTTTGTGTACTACTATACCCTCCTTAAAATTTGTCTCTGTTTTAGACATTTTTTAGCAGTGCCAATTTAAGAGGTAATCATCAAAATATGTTTGAATTTTTAATACTTTCACACAAGTTTCAAAGTCAGTTTATTAAATAGGATGCAAGGAAGTCCAGTCATTGCACAAAGAATTAATAATTTCAACTTTATATATTATAATGTAGACTAAGTAAATTGTCCTTTGGTAACATTTCCCTTTCCCTTCCTCTCCCAATCTCCCTCCCTTCCTTCCTTCCTTCCTTCCTTCCTTCCTTCCTTCCTTCCTTCCTTCCTTCCTTCCTTCCCTCCCTCACTCCCTCCCTCCCTCCTTCCTTCCTTCCTTCCTCCTTCTCCCTTTCTATCTTTTTTTTAAAGGTATTGAACTAATCAATCAAAACAAGAAAATCCTGGTTCATTATATCGTCATATCTTTCGTGGTGACTTGAGAGTCAGTATTTAGGTTCTTCCAGTTCAGGAAGGCTAGTAAATCCAACAATAGGACCCCTTAACAAGAACAATTTTCAAAACCAACTTATTGGAAATTACTTGGATATGCCCATAGCAAATCTAGATATTAGCTATAAAGAAGATTGAATATTTATATAATCTTGTTCTAAACTCTCATTCTCACATTTGGAATACATTTAGGTCCACTTCTATTTGATATTGATGGATTTGATCATCTTTATTTGTAGTTTCAAAATTTTCCCAGTTTTAATAAATTTAAATTTTCTCTATCTTCCTGTTTTCTGTCACGTTAATTTCAATTCATTTTCCTCAAGCTAGCTGTCATCACTTTCTTTGCCAAAGTATCGTTTAGAACTTTCATATTCAAACCAGCCTCTCTTAATTCCCAATTAAAAAAAAACAAAAAAACCCTCTATGGAAATGGAGAAAAGAAGTACTATCTAACAGCAATAAAATTCAAGTGAAACAGAAAACATACACACAATATTGTGGGAATTCACTATAAATATAAAGCAGATGAAGCTAGATTAAATGGAAACATTCTAATATTTACAGGACCTTATCTCTGTACCAGTCAGAATATGGATAGCAATTTATTTTTATGTGTATGTCTTTTGAGGGTTGGGAAAGATGGAAAATAAAATTTCATTTTCCTCACACAGCACATCATCTCTTTGAACCCATGCAAATGTATGTTACATAAGAATTAAGTGGGAAATAAGAAGGGGTTAATATACATGAGGTCGACCCACTGAAGCACAATGGGTAAATTGTTGGTAGGCAATATTAGACTAGGGGTGGAGGGGGCTGTGCACTTGGAACCTGAGCTAGGACCAGAGAAGGATATTTGAACATTCTTAGTGGATAATAAACAATCAACAGCACACATTTTCTATTCTTACCAATAAGGAGTCTAAATTAGTTTTTTTTACTTCTAGAATGAATTATCAAAATATAACAAAAAATAGAGTCTAGGGAAATATAATGCAGAACAAGGTAAATGGGATGCGTTTAATTTTTATCCAAAATCCAATTTTGCAATTATTCTCTCAGGTTTTAAATTTCAGTGTAACTTTAAAACTTACCTACTCATTTTATGAGTATTTATTACTTTATTTTAAAATCATATCTCCTAGATTTACATAGACTGAGGCATGAAACTTTGCTTAGCAATGTGATAATTGCATTTCTGTTTTTTTATATTGATATGAAAATAAAGACATAATCATTAATTTTTAAAGATATATTTTTAAATTTTTAAATAATTTATTTCAACTCAATAGATTTTTCTTTGCATATGTCTATATACATATATAATTTTATATACATTAATATGGCTTTAAAGATATATATAACTTTTTTAAGTATATTCCCTATTTATAGGTTTTCAAGAAGGCATTCATAAGTATCTTTGATTAAAATACAAATCATTTTGAAATTTTTGAAAACTTACAAGTTAACATGTATATGTAGTTAAACCGTGTATGTGTGTATGCCTATTTTATTTGGCATGGCCACTGTAGAATGTTTCCTAAACTCAATTACAGCCTACTCTTTCCCTTGATTTCCTCTACTACAGAGATAAGAAAGATAATATATTCCTCTTTTTAAATTGGCTGGCAGTTAGGGATGGCCAGGAATCACAGTTATGGCCAGTTAGATATAAAAAGAAGTATTTATTGTGGGTTGCCTTTTTTCTTTTAAACAAACAAACAAAATTTAAAGAGGAGATGGTTTGTGCCTTTCATTTTCATCATTCCAGCAACGTAGATGCAAAGTCAAGAGATAATGCAGCCATCTTGTAAAAAAAACACACACCAAGAATGGAAGGGCAGGATGAGAGCAGGAGCTAGGGTCTTTTACGACATCACTGGACTGCCATACACACCCTGGCCTGTCTTCCTTTGAACTTCTCATTATTAAGATGAATAAACCCATTATTGTTTAAGGCACTGTATTACAATTTTCCGGTATTTCCAAATAAAGTAATTCTAACTGATATAACTAGCTTATACATTCTAAAATTTTTCTAGATTTGTATTTTAATAAAATATATCATTCCATGAATGCCTTTCTGAAGGTCTATAAATAGGAAATCTACTTTAGCAACAAAAAAGTACTCTCAATTTTTAAGTTTTTCTATTGCTGTCATTTTATGATGGTGGCTGCATGGGTTAAACTAAATATTTAAAGTAAGAATCTTGATTATTTTTCTCTGAACATAGCTATAATATGATTTTCACATATTGTCTTAAGTTTTACTTGTGTAACATGAAACATACCTTCCTTCAAAATAAAGCAATAAAATATTGAAATCAGAAATGAATATTGAAATCAGCAAATACCTGTTAATTGCTTAACATAGTACTAAAGCAGGCTTTATTGAGGAAACAAGAAAATATATACTCTTTGTCATGAGACAATGTCAAAAAAATTTCATATGAGAAAAGAAAGCAAATAATATGTAAACCCTCCTCCAAATGATTGAACACAACCCCAAGTTCTATAACAAGCCTGTTCTACCAGCTTCTGAGACATCCCCTGTTCCACATGGTCTGCAGCCTCTTTTGGTGTAATGAATATCAACTCTATTTGGCAACAGATGTTCCTGGTGGTCTTTGGTGACTGGTGGTCATTAACAGAACCAAAACGGTTTCATATTGGTTAACTGAATAATATTTTTATAGTATTAACCCTTTGCAGCAACATTAATTCAAGTGAATACAGTGAGATGAAAATATCACTGTAAACCAAAGTACAATCCAACTGCATTACAGCTGTCTAACTGTACACCAACACTGCCCTATGTTTATTGCTAAGTACCTTCCTGTAGACTATCAAGGGAAATGATGCAGTTAATTGTTATGCTAATGAAACAGGATGACATGGCTGAGTCAGATAACTGATTCTGGAAAAGAGAGTAAGATAAATCTGCAGTGATCATTTGAAGCTGGTTTGATACCCTGAGCACCTGGATGTTATTTACTTTGAGAATAAATAGGCATAATATAATTTGTTTGTGAACATTAATTTGGTACCTGTGAATAGGAATAAGAGGCTGTGTAAATATCACAAGGGTGTCAGAAAAGTGAAAAAGGAAGAAAATATATTAATAGATATTTTCAGTGGGCATTATATATGCTTTCTCAATACATTATTTTAATTAGTTCCATATAGGACCATAATTGTATGTTTTCTGTAGACTTTCAGTTCTTTCAAGACAGTATGCTTGATTTTTCAAACTGAGTTTGTTTATATTCCTGCTTCAGTTATTATAGAAAGCATGTACTCAATAAAATTCTACTGAATATTGAACTTTATTTATTTTCAGAAACATGATTTTGCTTTCTTTTTCTTTTTTTCTTCTACTGTCTTTGACGGATGAGAACTTAAGTGATTTAAATTCAATATGAATTATTTGGGGTCAAATTTGTAATCATGCTAAATCCTTCATGTTTGATAAGCTACTCAGCAATAAATATGTACACTATTGACCTAATAGTTTTAGAAATCTTATCATCTCCTTCTCTAATAAAGCATTTGACTCTGGTATTGAGCAAAGGATAACACTTATAATTGGATATGTCAATAAATAGGTACAAAATGAAATTTAAAATGGCTATTGAAATCAGTTTTGTTGTCATATATTATGGCTATCAGTGAAATAGAGTAAGGATTATAATACATTAAATATTTCATGCTAATTATTCTGGTATTAGATTTGTTTTCTTGTCACAGTTGAATTGTGTCTGCTTATCACATAGCTACTAAAGAGATTTCCCAATCTACATAACATCTAATATCTGCATTACAACAAATAAACCACCACAATGATTTGCTAATTAGGACTATCTATTACAAATATTCAATGACAAGAAAAGGCCTGAAAAATTGACAGAGATTTTCACTTCGCAATCAGATTCGTTTTTGCCTTCTCTCACAGATGTAACATATTCTTGAAATTAGAAGTGATAGGGAAAGCAAAAGAAAGGAATAAAAACATAAGAAAGACATCATATCTATTTGGATTAACTAATTATCAATTCCCTGATTAAAATTTTAAACTATTATTTACCAATAATTAAAATAGGTATACATTGATAGTTGATAATACCTATCAATTAAAATAGGTATACATTTCCATGAAATGGGGAAACAACAAAAATATATTATGACTAGAAGCAAGAAAAATTACAATCCTGCAGCCTGTGGAACAAAAACCACATTCACAGAAAGACAAGATGACAAGGCACAAAGCTATGTACCAGATGACGGAATAAGATAAAACCTCAGAAGAACAACTAAATGAAATGGAAATAGGCAATCTTCCAGAGAAAGAATTCAGAATAATGATAGTGAAGATGATCCAGGACCTCGGAAAAAGAATGGAGGCAAAGATCAAGAAGATGCAAGAAATGTTTAACAAAGACTTAGAAGAATTAAAGAACAAACAGAGATGAACAATAAAATAATTGAAATGAAAAATACACTAGAAGGAATCAATCAATAGCAGAATAACTGAGGCAGAAGAACGGATAAGTGACCTGGAAGACAGAATGGTGGATTTCACTGCTGCAGAACAGAATAAAGAAAAACGAATAAAAAGAAACGACAGCCTAAGAGACCTCTGGGACAACATTAAAAGCAACAACATTTGCATTATAGGGGTCCCAGAAGGAGAAGAGAAAGAGAAAGGACCTGAGAACATATTGAAAAGATTATAATCAAAAGCTTCCCTAACATGGGAAAGGAAATGGCCACCCAAGTCCAGGAAGCACAGAGAGTCCCATACAGGATAAACCCAAGGAGAAACACGCCGAGACGCATAGTAATCAAATTGGCAAAAATTAAAGACAAAGAAAAACTATTCAGAGCAGCAAGGGAAAAATGATAAATAATATACAAGGGAATGCCCATAAGGTTAACAGCCGATTTCTCAACAGAAACTCTACAGGCCAGAAGGGAGTGGCATGATATACTTAAAGTGATGAAAGGGAAGAATCTACAACCAAGATTACTCTACCCAGCAAGGATCTCATTCAGATTTGATGGAGAAATCAAAAGCTTTATAGAGAATCAAGAGAATTCAGCACCACCAAACCAGCTCTACAACAAATGCTAAAGGAACTTCTCTAAGTGGGAAACACAAGAGAAGAAAAGCACCTACAAAAAACAAACCCCAAACATTTAAGAAAATGGTCGTAGGAACATACATATCGACAATTACCTTAAACGTGAATGGATTAAATGCTCCAACCAAAAGACACAGACTTGCTGAATGGATACAAAAATAAGACCCATCTATATGCTGTCTACAAGAGACCCACTTCAGGCCTTGGGACACATACAGACTGAAAGTGAGGGGATGGAAAAAGATATTCCATGCAAATGGAAATCAAAAACAGCTGGAGTAGCAGTACTCATATCAGAGAAAATAGACTTTAAAATAAAGAATGTTACAAGAGACAAGGAAGGACACTACACAATGATCAAGGGATCAATCCAAGAAGAAAGTATAACAATTATATATATGTATGCACCCAACATAGGAGCACCTCAATACATAAGGCAACTGCTAACAGCTCTAAAAGAGGAAATCAACAATCATACAATAATAGTGGGAGACTTTAACACCTCACTTAAACCAGTGGACAGACCATCCAAACAGAAAATTAATAAGGAAACAGAAGCTTTAAATGACACAATAGACCAGATAGATTTAATTGATATTTATAGGACATTCCATTCAAAAACAGCAGATTACACTTTGTTCTCAAGTGCTCACGGAACATTCTCCAGGATAGATCAAATCTTGTGTCACAAATCAAGCCTCAGTAAATTTAAGAAAATTGAAATCATATCAAGCATTTTTTCTGACCACAACTCTATGAGATTAGAAATCAGTTACAGGGAAAAAAATGTAAAAAACACAAACACATGGAGGCTAAAAAATACGTTACTAAGTAACCAAGAGATCCCTAAAGAAATCAAAGATGAAATCAAAAAATACCTAGAGACAAATGATAATAAAACACGACAATCCAAAACCTATGGGATACAGCAAAAGCAGTTCTAAGAGGGAAGTTTATAGCTTTAAAAGCCTACCTCAGGAAACAAGAAAAATCTCAAACAATCTATCGTTACACCTAAAGGAACAAGAGAAAGAAGAACACACAAAACCCAAAGTTATTAGGAGGAAAGAAATCATAAAGATCAGAGCAGAAGTAAATGAAATAGAATCAAAACAATAGCAAAGATCAATGAAACTAAAATCTGGTTCTTGGGGAAGATAAACAAAATTGAAAAACCATTAGCCAGGCTCATCAAGAAAAAGAGGGAGAGGACTCAAATCAACAAAATTAGAAATGAAAAAAGAGAAGTTATAACAGACACCAGAGAAATACAAAGCATCCTAAGAGACTACTACAAGCAACTCTGTGCCCATAAAATGGACAACCTGGATGAAATGGTCAAATTCATAGAAAGGTATAACCTTCCAAGATTGAGCCAGGAAGAAATAGAAAATATGAACAGACCAATCACAAGTAATGAAATTGAAACTGTGATTAAAAATCTTCCAACAAACAAAAGTCCAGGACCAGATGGCTCCACAGGTGAATTCTATCAAACATTTAGAGAAGAGCTAACACCCATCCTTCTCAAACTTCCAAAAAACTGCAGAGGAAGGAAGACTCCCAAACTCATTCTATGAGGCCACCATCACCCTGATACCAAAACCAGACAAAGATACTGCAAAAAAGAAAATTACAGACCTATATCACTGATGAACATACATGCAATAATCCTCAACAAAATACTAGCAAACAGAATCCAACAACACATTAAAAGGATCATGCATCATGATCAATTGGGGTTTATCCCAGAGATGAAGGATTCTTCAGTATATGCAAATCAATTAATGTGATGCACATTAACAAATTGAAGAATAAAAACCATATGATCATCTCAATAGATGCATAAAAAGCTTTTGACAAAATTCAACACTCATTTATGATAAAAACTCTCCACAAAGTGGGCATAGAGGGAACCTACCTCAATATAATAAAGGCCATATAGGACAAACCCACAGCAAACATCATTCTAAATGGTGAAAAACTGAAAGCATTTTATCTAAGATCAGGAACCAGACAATGATGTCCACTCTCACCACTATTATTCAGCGTAGTTTTGGAAGTCCTAGCCACGGCAATCAGAGAAGAAAAATAAATAAAAGGAATACAAATAGGAAAAGAAGTACAACTGTCACTGCAGATTACATGATACTATACATAGAGTATCCTAAAGATGCCTCCAGAAAACTACTAGATCCAAACAATTTGGTAAAGTTGCAGGATACAAAATTAATGCACAGAAATCTCTTGCATTCCTATACACTAATGACGAAAAATCTGAAAGAAAAATTAAGGAAACAGTCACATTTACTATTGCAACAAAAAGAATTAAATACCTAGGAATAAACCAACCTAGGGAAACAAAAGACCTGTATGCAGAAAACTATAAGACACTGATGAAAGAATTTAAAGATGATACCAACAGCTGGAGAGATATACCATGTTCTTGGATTGGAAGAATCAATATTGTGAAAATGACTGTACTACCGAAAGTAATCTACGGATTCAATGCAATCCCTATCAAATTACCAATGGCATTTTTTACAGAACTAGAACAAAAAGTCTTAAAATTTGTATGGAGACAGAAAAGACCCTGAATAGCCAAAGCAGTCTTGAGGGAAAAAAACGGAGCTGGAGGAATCAGACTCCCTGACTTCAGACTATATTACAAAGCCACAGTAATCAAGACAATATGCTACTGGCACAAAAACAGAAATATAGATCAATGGAACAAGAAAGAAAGCCCAGAGATAAAACCATGCACCTATCGTCAACTAATCTATGACAAAGAGGCAAGGATATACAATGGAGAAAAGACAGTCTCTTCAATAAGTGGTGCTGGGAAAACTGGACAGCTACATGTAAAAGAGTGAAATTAGAACACTCCCTAACACCATACACAAAAATAAACTCAAAATGGATTAGAGACCTAAATACAAGACTGGGCACTATAAAACTCTTAGAGGAAAACATAGGAAGAACACTTTGATATAAATCACAGCAAGAGCTTTTTTGATCCACCTCCTAGAGTAATGGAAATAAAATCAAAAATAAACAAATGAGACCTAATGAAACTTCAAAGCTTTTGTACAGCAAAGGAAACCATAAACAAGACGAAAAGACAACCCTCAGAATGGGAGAAAATATTTGCAAATGAATCAGTGGACAAAGGATTAATCTCCAAAATATGTAAACAGCTCCTGCAGCTCAATATTAAAAAAAAAAAAAATCCCAATCCAAAAATGGGCAGAAGGCCTAAATAGACAATTCTCCAAAGAAGACATACAGATGGCCAAGAAGCACATGAAAAGCTGCTCAACATCACTAATTATTAGAGAAATGCAAATCAAAACTACAATGAGTTATCACCTCACACCAGTTAGAATGGGCATCATCAGAAAATCTACAAACAACAAATGCTGGAGAGGGTGTGGAGAAAAGGGGACCCTCTTGCAGTGTTGGTGGGAATGTAAGTTGAAACAGCCACTATGGAGAACAGTATGGAGGTTCCTTAAAGAACTAAAAAGAATTACCATATGACCCAGGAATCCCACTACTGGGCATATACCCAGAGAAAACCATAATTCAAAAAGACACATGCACCCCATTGTTCATTGCAGCACTGTTTACAATAGCATGGTCATGGAAGCAACCTAAATGCCCATCGACAGACGAATGGGTAAAGAAGAAGTGGTACATATATACAATGGAGTATTACTCAGCCATAAAAGGAATGAAATTGGGTCATTTGTAGAGATGTGGATGCATCTAGCGACTCATCCAGAGTGAAGTAAGTCAAAAAGAGAAAAATGATATCGTATGTTAACACATATATGTGGAACCTAGAAAATGGTACAGATGAACCGTTTTGCTGAGCAGAAATTGAGACACAGAAGTAGAGAACAAACATGGACACCAAGGGGGGAAAGCGGCGGGGGGTGGGAGTTGTGATGGGATGAATTGGGAGATTGGGACTGACGTGTATACACTGATGTATATAAAATGGATGACTAATAAAAATAAATAAAAGATAAGCATAAAAAATATTATGACTAATTATCAAACAATAAAGTGTTACTGCAAAGGATTTATAATCTGTCTCAATGTAGCAGAAGCTTAACTTAAAATTTTTGTGTGTAGTAATTAGCAAAATATAAACTTCCATATAGGAAAATTATACTTACATAAAACAAAATTAATGTCTTTTAGTATTCAGTAGCACTTTCCATTGAATTTGTTCTAAAAATGCAATAAACATTTTAAAAATTTACTTACATTTGATATTTTGAAAATATTTGTCATCAGTATTGTCCATTTACTCCCAAATCATTCTGTTTTATCCATCCTGGTCTGTGCCTGAGAAGGCTGAACATCATGAACTGAGTCAACAGGCTCTCTTGCACTTGGACTTTCCACTGGTTTCAGGACTATAGGAAAAGAAATTAGTGGATAAGGTGTCCACGAGGATGAAGTATATATTCTTCTGGCTTTGTTTTTGTCTGGCTACAGATTTGCTGTGGCTGTGTTGTGAACAGAAGGCCCATTTCCTGTCAGGTAGCTCTCTTAGTCTCCAACACTCTCTTCAGGTTCTGGTAACCTCTCCGTCGTCTCGACCCCTTGAACACTAGAGCTGATGATACTTTTTCCCTATTGGGGCTAACCTGGAGGCTTCACCTTTATCTGTTTGTTTTCTTTCACTATGACCATGTCTTTGTGAATAGCCACTTTATTCAATCCTCTTTAATTGTTCCATGTTAGTATACCATCTGGTTTGTGATGGAATTTGGACTATAAGATTTTTTTTAAATTGTAGTATAGTATTTTCATGTTGGACAATATTATAACTCAAATATGCAACATTATCAGAAAGGTAATGTTGGATTTTTAATATACGGACACATTAAACACATGAAAATTTTAAACTGTCTTTAGTAAGTACTGACTACACAATTGTCTAAGTTTATAGTCAAATTTAACATTTGTTTGATGAGTAGTGTCATTATAATTTAAATATTTTATTAATAGTTATAATTTCATGTACAAATATAGATGGCATGGATCAAAAAACACTTTGCAAAATTGTTCTCTAGAAAAGGTTACCATTTGTACTAGTACCAATATCATAAGAAGGTATCTATTTTTCAAGCAGTAACTGTATAAATTTATAATTCTCTTTAAATTTTGCCAATAAATAGACAATAAATTGTATCTTATTATTATTTTAATTAGCATTTTAGTTGCCAGTGAATATAAATAAATTTAAATTTATTTTCTTATGCTTATTGGCAAAGTGCATTCTTCTTTAGTGAAGTGGCTTTTCACAGTTTTACCCATTTACAATGGAATTATTAAACTTCTAGAGGTCTCTGATGTCCAAATTCTATTAGAGGCAAATTTTGGATGGTGATGTTATACTCATTGTTATCGGGTAGGCAGGGAAAGGAGGCATTTCTAAGTCCAGGTGATGAGTTTTGTTTAGGAGAAATGATAAACTTGTGGTGATTAAATGACATCCAAATAGATATGGGTAGTTGATTATAAAGTCTGTTAGAGTGTGATAAATATTGATTTGGAGGGTGTTAACATTGTGTTTATATTGTTAATATATCCTTTGCTTTATTAGTGTTAATATTGTGATTTTAGAGACTTCAGAATATATTAATATATAATTGAAACCATCTAAGTGAATAGTGTATAAACTGATAAGAAATGTGACAATATTTTAAAAAGTACCAATTTTATGTGGTGAACTTGTAAAGAAGTTCACGTAGAAGAAGTGCAGAGAGGGAAGAGGACAATTAGAAGCATGTAATATCATGGAAACCAACGGAAGTGCAAGAATTCAATATTAGCACATACGGGTAAAGGTCAAAGAAAATGAAAATAAAATGCATTGTTTTTATTAATAAAAGTAGTTTATTAATGACTTTGTTGAGAGACATTTCAGTGTTATGGTAAATCGAGCAGTATCAGGTTAAAGAGAGTGACGGATGAGTAACTGGAGACGTGAGTGAAAAAAATTCATGAAAGAAGTTTTATTATGAAAGAAAATAGAGACAGCCTTGGTTTTAGGAAGACGTGGAACTGAGGGAGTTTAGTTTAGTTCTAAAAATTAAACACTGAAGAGAATTGAGCATATTTGAATTCTAACGGGAAGAAGATAGTTGGGTCAGAAAACTGTAAGAAACAAGAGACAAGGGGTGACTGATAGATTTATGTGCCAGAGAGAGTATGAAGGGATAAAACCCAAAGCATAAACTGAAAACTAAACTTAAGAGAAGAATCAACACTTTGTAATAAGAGAAACTTAGAAATCATAGGTTAAGATGCAATTATATGTATCAGTGCATTGGCATTAAAATAAGTATTATTAGTTTGACTGCACGAAGATTCTCTGGAAAAAGAAAAGTGATTTTTTTTTCAGCATGATGGGAAAATAAGGTGGGTGGTAGGATTAAAGATTTGAATGTCATAGAAAAGTTTAAAATAACTGCTAGGGACAAGCATAAGCAGACTTGGGAGAAACACATGTCCCGTAAAAGACCTGAATACAGAATATACAAAACTGTTACAACTGGAGAACAAGATAATGACCCAATAAAAGTTGGGCAAACATATTAACAGATATTTCACAAAAGAAGATTTACAAATGTATAATTAGCATATTAAAATATTCAACATCCTTAGTCATTAGGTAAGTGCAAATCAAAGCCATAATGAGATACCACTTCACACCATCTAGGATAGCTATAATAAAAAAAAAGAAAGATAATAACTAGTATTGGCAAGGATGTGGAGGAACAGGAACCTTCATACATTTCTGGTAAAAGAAAGGAAAATGTTGCAGCTACACTGGAAAACATTTTGGTAGGATCTCAAAGAGTTAAACATAAAACTACCGTACAACCCAGTCATTTCACTCATAGGTATGTAAACAAGAGAAATGGAAACATGAAGACTTGCATAGGAACGTTCATCATACCATGATTCATAATAACAAAAGCTTGGAATCAAGCAAAATGTCTATCAGTTGGTGAATGGATAGATAAATATGGTATATATCCGTAAAATGGAATATCATTCAACAAGAGGAACAAACTATTGATGGTATTTTATGGATAAACCTCAAAATCTAGAAGCCAGGCACAAGAGACCACATATTGCATAATTTCACTTATATGAAATGTCCAGAAAGCAAATTTATAGACAGAAAGTAGATTAGTGGTCACTGGGGTTAAAGGTAGGAGCAGAAATTAACAGTAAATGGGCATGGGAGATTTTATTGAGGGAATGAGAATGTTCTAAAACTGATCTATGGTGATGATTAACCACTTGATAAGTTACTAAAAATCACTATATTGCACACTTACATGTTATAATATGTAAAATATGCTTCAATAAACATACCTTAAAAAATAGTCATTGAGGTTTTCAAGATGCTAAGTAAGAAATGTATGAATAGCATAACAGAATGGGAACCATTCTGACTCTGTTTTAGCTAAAGACCCAAAGTCCAAGTACAAAATAATAGAGGTCAATTTATTCGACATTTCTTTCCGAAGATGTTAGAAAACTTCTTTAGGTATTGCAAGGGAGATTGTTTAAAGAATGTTTTAGTATTTAGCTCATACTTCATATCAACATATAAAAGAATGAAAGTTAAATCTTAGAGAAGAGCTTTAAGATTACCTGGAAAACTTAATATGTCTCCCAGAGTAAGTGACAATGGGAGTTACTGTTTGATTCATTCATCACTCATGAGAATAGCAGCCTGCCTTACTGCTCTGATGGTGGAGAAAAAAGAGTCTACATTAGAATTGGTCTGCATTCCCAGAACTTGTTGGGGTAAAGGAAGCATATATATTTCCTGTGCATTAGATATGAGCCAAGTGGGAGTTACAGAGCCATTCTGTGGCCATCTTGAAGGTACTCTGCCTTAGAAGGCTTTCTGAATGAGCAGTGGGATCTTCACAGTGTGTGGGTGGACCACCAAAAACCAGAGGCTGACACTAAACCAAAAGAGGTGAGCCAGAGGAGACTTTACCCATATTAAGGGAAGGCAAATGAGAAATATCCCGGGAGAGGGTATGAACCAACAGATCACATCAAAATATTAATATTTGTTAACACCCTCCAAATCAATAAAGGACTAGTGTCATATCATGATATTAATAGGTGAGTAAGATCTTTCTTTACTATTATACCTTTTCTATCTCTTTGTTGAGCTGAAACTACTACAAATCACAACTAGAAATCTACAAGCAAAGGGAATGAGGAAAGCTAGTGAAATAGAAGAGAGCCCAAATTTCTGTCATTTTTAACTGTAGGCTTGATCTAGAAATAAGCCAAAAATGAGGGAGGGGGAAATTTAAAATGAATATTAGAGGTTTTATCATTATATGATACTGAATTATCATTTACTGAAATTAAACTGTTATTTGTAACTACAGTTAACAGAGAGCTTTTTATTGTCTGACTGTGATTTGAAATTTTTCAACCTAGAGAATAGTAGGTTTAAAAGAATTTTAATGGGGAAGCAAAATGTCAACTTTTGATTTCTCTGTGTCAAGTTTGAATTTTTTGACAATGCTTAAAAAGAGATAGACTGCTTGGCAGTATGAAAGACTCATTTGAAATTAGAGATTATAAAATTATGGTTATCTATAGTCAGTCTGGGCATGTGATTTTTTTTTTTTTAGTAAGCAGTGATAGGATATTGTAGTTAAGAATAAAGACAATGGAACCAGGCTGCCTGCATTTCAATCCTGGTTGTGCTGCTTAAAGGCTGTATGATTTTGGTCAAATTACTTAAGTTCTTTTTATCTCCAGGTATTCATTTTTTAATAATGGATTAATGGTAGTGCTTTATGTGATTTGAGGATTATAAAATTGGTATATATTAGCAATTAAAATAGCAAATGGTACAGGGTAAGCATTCTATTAATGTTACCTATCAATATTATAAATGTTCCTCAGCAGCTCTCAATTGCCTATGAATAGGAAAGGGATACGATAACATATAAAATTATGCAGAATTGGGATGTGATGCTATGAAATGATAATGGGTGAGTTAGAAAAACTGACTACAGATTAGTTAGAGTAAAGGGCTGAAGAATCTATGCTGGATAAGTAGAATGTAAGAGCAGGAGAGGACTAATAGGGAGATACAAGATGACGATTGCTTTGTAAAGCAAATGAAAAGATAAATAATCACATATTATGGTATAAATGTCATAGTTAAGTAAAACATTGAGGGTTATGGGGCCCAATGTCTACAGGAGATTTCAGAAATGTAGAAGGCTGAACTAATGGAGAGTATTTGAAGGTCAGGGGAAAGTAATCTGTTGGTGGACATTCACAGATAGGCTATTAGGATTGTGATGAGAAAGCCCTAGGGGTGACAATGGGAGTGGTGTCTACAGTAAAAGCAGAGAAAAAGATGAAGGAAGAGAGACAGAGAAGGTCAGGATTTGAGTATTGAGCTATTTGTGTATGGTTTTGAAGGTCACTCAGAATAATAGCTATAGGAGAAATTAAAACTTTATAAAATGATGGTAAATAACTAGGGTTTTAGTAAATGCAAATGGAGAGGAATAATGGAGTGTGACATATGTGGATTTCATTATATTTCATTAACTATATGGTACAATTCTGATCATAATGCTTGCTACATAATTTGCTGCATAAGTATGACTTCAATAAAGGCATGTGCCTTAGAGGAGCTGGGATTTTCTTGCTGTTGGAAAAGCAATGGTCTGGAAGACACAATGTAGAATAAGGAGGGTCTGACCTCATATCTGACTCTATGGATAATTATAATGGGAGATTTTGTGGGTTATGGGAGCAGAAGCAGTTTCCATCTGAAAAAGCTGCAAGCAAATGGTGTAATTGGAGGAAAATCAGGAATTATTCAAGACAGAGAGGTACAAAGAACGATATGTAAGAAGGTGAAGCATACGAAAAGCTTATTCACCATAGAATGGGATATCATAGAATGATTTCAGAAGGAGAACATGGAGCCTGATCATATTTGTCCACTACATTGACAGTGTCATGCTGATATATCTGTTGACAAAAAAGTATTAATTGCCCCAAAAGTCTAGGTAAGATACATGTTTACACATAAGGTAAAAGCTTTATTCATCCACTCATTTGAAGGCCAGACATTATTCTAAGCACTTTAACATAACTGAGAAAAGAAAAAAAAAGACAATGTTGGCTGAAAGGCAAAAGATAATAAATAGAAAACATAATAAGTTATTACAGAAAGTTAAAAGTGTCATAGTATTTTTTAAAAACTAGAGCAAGATAAAAAGTTTCAATAGATTTGGCAAGGGTGGGGTACAGATTAATATGTTAGATACTGAGAGATAGATATTTGACCAAAGTTTTGAAGAAATTGGAGGATGTATCCATGAGTACATCTGGGAGAACATTCCAGTCAGAGAACAGGACCAGTGCAATGCCCTAAGGGAGACAAGATCTTAACACATAAACTCGTGTCAAAAATGATGATAGTTTGAAACATAGTGATAGCATTTGAGGTTACAAGAAGTGTTCAGAATCAGATATTTTGATAAATTAAAAAAGATAGGGCCCGTGAATTAACAAACGATAAAAGTGTTCCACAGCCTGAGGGGCTTGATTATTTCAGTTATCTGAGCCTGACAAATAAATGCCTAAAGGTGAACAGATATCAAACAATGAAACCCCTACAAACTTATAGATGTAATGATTTGGATATCTAGATAAATGATTTTTCTTATTTTATCTATTCTATACTGTGAGGTACAGGAAAAACTGAATTTCTATTTTTGCCTCCTTTGGTTCTAAAAACCTCCGAAATCAAAGCAGCATATTATAAGACCTACATAGAGATGGAAGAGAGGAATAAGAGGTTATAATCAAGTAGTAAATTTTTCATTCCCCCATTTGTCTAAAATTCATGGTAACTTAATTTCACTTTTAATAAAAGAAGCTTTCAATGGGCACAGCAATGTTTCTTTAAAGTCATTTGAACTTTACACAATTGTATTTAATTATATGATAATAGAAATACAATGAGGCCTTCAACAAGTGGGAGTAAAACATTTATAAGTCCAATTTTTTAAGTATTATTTTTTCACTGAAGAAAATACACATCTGGTATTTATTATATGAAACTCATTGGGTAATATAAAAAATGAACTGAGGATAACAAAATGTAAAAAAAAAGTAAGAACAACATCAGACAAGGAAACTAGTAGAGGGGTGTTTGCCTATTTTCAGTCAATTTATATTCAAAAGTAAGTTCACAGAACATTTTTATACAGATGCCATAGGAATCAAAAATTAATGAGCCATGCCACTAAAGCATAGATCAATATATTTGATTATTAACTGCTGCTGTACTCTTTGTCAGCATGAGTTCTGAGTTTTGTAAACTTATTTTTGCTTATGTCTGGAATTTTTTCTAAAAAGTAATATGGGACCAGTTCAATTAAATGTCCCACTGTAAGGAAAAGGTTATAGCTTGGGCTAAAAACATTTCATTTCTAATTTTTATTATTTAATAACTAGTGAAGCAAACCACTTATATACTAAGAAATGTAATTGCTAATTACATCTTAAGGTTTGTTGCTATTGTTTCATGTCAATAGTAGTAGAAAATGGATGAACAGCATTTTCCAGTTTTACTCAGAGAATCAGTTATTGAAAAACTTAATGGAAAGGAAAAGTGAGAATTGGAATAAATTTTATATTTCAACTTGATAAACTATTAATGAAAAATGTATTTTTTAAAAAGGAATTGCTAATTAAGCAATTAGCTCAACTACAAAAGATTAATAATAATGGCTTATTAATAAGATGAAATAAGATTAATTAATATTTCCTACAGAGAAGAATTTATTCCAAGAAGAAGAAAGTCACGAATCAAAATTTTGAGTTATGCCAGCAGTTTTAAATCATGCTGGTGTTATGAAGCCAGGACATAACGTAAGTAGAATTACAGTTAAATTCAGGTGGTAGGGAGTTTAAGAACTATTAATGATTGTAGGGGTATCATTTTTTTTTCTAAGGAATGAGTGGCCCAAAATGAAATTGTCTCTTAAATCTGGTGAACTTGAACTTATTGCTTGACATGTTTGACATTAAAGAAATTTAATCTAGTAGGCAACTTTGCTGATATAAACACAGAACAAGAAGTACCTAAAATTTGGTAGGGTTTATCTTCAGATGAAATTAGGCCAGTGGGGCCAAGATGCATGTTCAGAAAGAAATAGATTAAAAATCAGAATGCAGGGTGGCTCAGATTGTTCATTTCATATGGTTAGAGTTTTGCATGGACAGTGTGCCTACATACTTTTGCAGAGTCTGAATTCAGCATTAGCACTACGAGAAGAGAAGCCCCCAAACATCATCAGGTCTAGTTCTCATTGACCTCCTGGCTAGGATAAGATAAATGTTTTTTTGTTTGTTTGTTTTTCTTTTTGTTTTTATGATGAAAATAGGTTAGTCTAAGACAGACAAGATTAATCAGGTTCCAGTGGCTCACAACATTCAAAGGGATGGCTCACCCTGGGATAAGCTCACAGTTGCCTTACCTAACCTACCATTCATAATCCAGTGAGAAATATAGAAGCAAGAGCTGAAACTTCAAGAAATACAATATTAATAATGTACTGATTAAAAGGAAAAAAAGAATCTAGTAGGAAAAAAGTTGATCTGGAAGTTTTAATTTCTTAATATTCTATGCTTCAAAATAGTCATAGAATATTCCAGGGGTTTTAATAAAACATGTAGCATAAAAATTAAAGATGCATCACACCATAAATTGATAGATAACTTCTAAGTATATTTATTAAAGTTAAGCAAAAAGTAATTGGTTATAATGAAAAATAAATCAATTTTATATGAAGTATACTTCCAAATTGATGTACAAAGTACTTATGTCTCTTGCTGATGTAACTTCCTCAATTTGGGGGATTTTTTTAATTGCGTAGGAGATTAGCCTAAGAGATCTCATTTTATGATTTTTGTAAACTAATATAAAAAATTCAATTATGAAAAGTAGAACATAAAAAAAGATGAAAAGGAGCACATAATAAAACTCTTTCACCTACAGCTTGATTCACTGGAAAGAATTTTTAAGCATTCTGTTCACTTAAAATATTACTCAGTTTATAAAATCAGATTCTCATAGAACTCTTTTGGAACACATATTTCAAAGAACAATTTCTAACATACTAAATATCTTTTTTTTTGAACACAGATGAAAAGTGGTCCAAGGTAAATTTGGTAGCTGTAAAAGGATATTCCAAAGGCTAAAACTGATTGATATTGGACATATGTAATTTGTAAATTAATACCTATTTGAGGTTAAATACAGGTTATTCAAGTGTTTGCACACTATATTTGGATTCCAAATACAGTTAATGGAGGGAGAAATAAAACTTCAAATCAGTGAGTAGTTGGGTTAAAGTTTATGGAAGTTTATGTTACAGGTGGGAAATGATACAATAGGCATATTCTTTGTGCATGTGAGGGAAAAAATATTAGGGTAAAGGGCAGCTACGTTCAGCTTTTCTCTGAGGATTTAAGGCAATGTAAATTTAATTAATTTTCAAATACTTTGCATTCTCATTCATTTTATAAATTTGTGGTTGCTTCTTCTTAAGAGATTTACATTTTCAAAAGTTCCATGCTAAGCTTGTTTCTTCATCAGTCTTTTTTCCTTTCAAATATTTCAAATGTTATTTCTGTTCTTTTAAAGATGGCCTTACATTACCTGGAAGCTTTTAGACCTATTCATATCTATTAACTGATAAAGTTTATAAACCTAACACAGATATATGTTCACTTCCCCAAACCTGCATATTCTTTTGACTTCATCACCAATTGTCATGCTTGATGCCTCCTTCTCACAGGTGACACTGATTTGTTACCAAATGCTGTAAATTCTATCCAAACCCTTAAAACCAATCTGTATCAAATTACCTGTTCCTAATAATCGTGGACCCACATTGTTAGAATTGCATCCTAAAACCCACCTCTAATCTTTCCCTGAGCTAATTGTCTGCACATAGCAATCATATTTAACTTGGAGATAAAATTTACAATTAAAATTACTATTAGTCAAATGATAATATAAAGCTATATTTCTGTTAGAGTTTACTGCTCCAATTTAAAATGCTTATTTTAAAATTTTGAGTCCTATTTTCCTGCTTTGATCTCTTGGGGAGGAACTTGGAAATCTACATGTTCTACCAGTTCTTCAGGTGATGCTCATGCATGATGACCTTTGAGAGCTAAGCTTATTGTTCAAAACCCTGCTCATTGGAATCACCAGGAGGGCTGGTTAGAAAGGCAGATTACCATATTCCCGTGTGGGAAATTCTGACTCAGGAGGTCTCAGGATAGCTCTGTGAATATAACCCAGGTTGGTCTGGTGTACTAAGAGACTTGACTTTCAGGATTCCTTAGCCTTCAGAATCGACGCTATACTTTATTTATATATATATATATTTTTTTGTTTGTTTGTTTGTCTGTTTTGTTTTGTTTTGCGGTACGCGGGCCTCTCACTGTTGTGGTCTCTCCCGTTGCAGAGCATAGGCTCCGGACGCAGAGGCTCAGCGGCCATGGCTCACGGGCCCAGCCGCCCCGCAGCATGTGGGATCTTCCCGGACCGGGGTGCGAACCCGAACCCGTGTACCCTGCATCGGCAGGCGGACTCTCAACCACTGCACCACCAGGGAAGCCCCGACGCTATATTTTAAAGGTAAATGTTTAATTTCTTAACCTAGGTATCTCAAACATGTCAATGCTATGGTCAAAAATTGACAATTATTCAATGTTGTCTAATATTAGAGCTCTTTTTTACAAATCTTTGTAATGTTCCCTGATTCAAAGAAGAACAGTCTTGCCTACTACTATTGATCTTAGACATGTTCCTTCTCTTCTGGTTAAACTGGATTTCTTCCCTTTGTTCTTATTAAAAAACGGTTTTAGCTCTTCTATTAGGTGAAATTTATAAGCAGTCTGTTGTAACCCCAATATTGGGAATCAGATTATAATTGCATTAAATGTACTCATGAATTTTGGCAGAAGTTATATCTTAAACTGTTGAATCATCTTGTGCAAAAACTTAGTGTGTTTCTGAATTATTTATGTACCTATATATGTGTGTATATATATGTCAGTATTTTTTTCTGGTTTTTCTCATATAGATCTTGCACATTTCTTATATTCGTGTCTAGAAATAAAAATTATATCTCCAGTGAAAGATTTATTTCCTTATCACATTTTCCAACTGATTAATTCAGACATGGGAAGTCACTTTTCCCTCCATACAATACAGATGTTTTAATATGTGTAATAGTGGTCTCTTTTTTATCAGTGTGTGCATTTCTTTTCTTTTCTTCATCCCATGACATTAGCTAAAGTCTTCAGAATGATGTTGAACGAGAGTGTTGATGGCAGACCTTAACTGACATGTCCTTGTCTTTAGTGGCAAAAATAATAGTAACAACAGCAACAACTGAAACTTAATAGTGCTACAATGTGCCAAGGTGTTGCAAACATTTTACATGTATTACTTCTTTGAATTCTCCCAAGCATAACATGAAGCAACTGAGGCAAAAACTGTTAAATGATTTGCCCAAAATACTAAAGCTAGAAAGTGGAGCAGCCACATTTGAGCCCAGAAAGTTTGCTCCTTAGTTTAATGTTTGCAACCAATCTTGGTAGGCTCTCCTTATTGTGTGATTATATTAAGACAAATTTCTTTCATAATTTATGCAGAAATTTTTATGTACTATTGAAAGGTACCAGCTATTTTTTGTAAATGTGTTGATACGACATTAGTTTTCTTCTTTAAGCTATTAATGTAAAAATTCATAGTAATTTATATCCTAATTTTGAACATTCCTACATTTGTGGGATGAGGAGAGAGACTTGGCCATGGTGTATTATTTTTTCAGTTCATCCCTGTATTCGCTCTACTACTGGTGTACTAAAAATTTGACATCTTTATACATGGATTAGAGTCTATATTTTCTTATGTTCTATAAGTTTTTAATAATGGATATTGCTTGCCTCATAAAATAATTTAGTAAGCTTTCTTTTTCTCTATATTATTTTGAATATCATAGAATTATGTGCTTCAATTTTTAAATTTAAATATAGCCTAGCCTATACCTATAAAACTGTATTACCTGTGGTATTTTTACTAGTAAGTCTTTGACAATCCCTTCAGTTTTATCTTTGGTTGTGTGGTCAAGTATACACTAAGTTTTAAGTCAATTTTGCCAACAACTTTTCTTAAAAAGACCATCCAAAAAGTTTATGGAAAATGGAAGGTTTTTTTTGGTGTGTGTGGTTTAATTAGTGCCTTACAAGGGATAAGAAAGTGTCTATAAAACAATAACTGAATGCTATGAAAAAACTTTAAAACTTTTAAATGGATTTAGCTATGAAGAAAACAATATATAATCAAATTTTTGAGTTGGAAGATCAGCTGATAAAGTTTCTGAGAATATATTACAAAATTATGAATGAATGGAAAGTAACAAAGAAATGTTTGAAGATGTGATAGGTAAAACCAGCAATTTTAACAATCCGTCTCTTTGGATCTCTAAATAAAGAGAAGTGAAAACATTGACAAAAATATAGAACCAGTGAAATGGTAAAGATAATTTCTGACAGCTGAAGAAAAACCTTAGGATTCTGATTGAAAGAGCCTAACCATAAGAAAGATTAATAAAAAAATTTCTATTCAGATATGTCCTTTGAAACTTTTTTTCTAATCTAGGGGTATGGAAAAAATACTAAACCTTACAGCATAAATAAACAGATTAATTACATAGAAGGAGAATCTTACTGGTATTATAATTTACAATGAAAACACTTTTTTACCTTATAATTTTGTAAGTGATTAAAGAAACATTTAATTATGAGAGTAAAATAGAGTTTTTGTTTAATATTTATAAGCAATTGTGAATAGAATTTTTAAAAAATAACTGCTAGAGGGAAATTTCTAAACATTTTTAAACTTTAGAAATAGCAGAAAACTACCATGCAATAAAACAAAAACATAGGACAAATTTATTTTGAATATACATGTAAACACTACATGAAATATTTTCAAACTAAATTTATTGATTTTTTTTAAAAAGAATATTACATGTTAATGAGAAATTCAAGATTGCAAGATTAGATCTACACTTGGAAATCTATTCACTATATTATCAGACAACAGAAAAAGAATGACAGTTTTGATAAGCAAAATATTCATTGTAAACCTTGGCAAGCTAAGAAAGAAGTCATTATAGGAATGTCAACTGTACCCTAAATATCTAATACAAATATTAAACTTCATTGGTAAAATGCTAGAAATAATTCTTATTCAATTCCAAGATGACACAATGATATCTGCCATCATTGTAATCTTTCAATTCTTTTCATTTGATGAATGGTTTTGGAAAAATAGCAGAATTCTAACCCACACTACACTCAAGAAAAATAAACAGTTGAATATGTACATAGTTGTCTGTAAATATACGGCAAAAATGTCTGAAGAAAGCTGACCAAATTATTAACTCTAGTTATCTCCAGAGATGGGAGGAGGGCAAGTGTGGAGTGGTTTCTTTTATTCTGAATTAGTTTAATCTTTACCAAGTACACATACTTTTGTAGTTAAAAAGGTATTAGTTAGCTATTTAACCAAAGAGAAATGCTCTCTTAAAAATGCATGTGGTAGGAAGAGTATACAAGCCTAGAGAACAGTGTTGCTTTCTATTATTAGAACATCAATTTGGGGGATTTTCAGTCTAAATTTTCATCATGTTTTACTTTGAAAGAAAATGAATCCATTTTACAGACACTAACTCACATTAACCCAGTTTCTGGGTTCTATGTTCTAGGAGGAACTATTAGAGTAGGTTCAATAACCAATGGAAAATCTTTGTGCATTTTCATCTAGCTAATGGGAGAAAAAAATTATATATATGAATATATATATAAATAATATGTTATTAAAGTGTAAATTTTATATAATATAAAACATGAAACATTATTTAAATTTTAAGTAGAATGAAGTACTATATATCATACTGAATTAAATTCAGAGTGAAAAAGTTATGAGGGATGGAAAGAAAAAATGAAATATATAGTTCTCAGTAATTTTATAAACATCTGAGTTTT
This sequence comes from Pseudorca crassidens, assembly GCF_039906515.1. Lineage (NCBI taxonomy): Eukaryota > Metazoa > Chordata > Mammalia > Artiodactyla > Delphinidae > Pseudorca > Pseudorca crassidens. Next base: position 79,220,898 of record NC_090299.1, read on the forward strand.
GAAAAACTAAACTTGGCACAACAGTAAGTAAACTAGGTGAGGAAAAAAAATATAAATGTCCAAAAATATTTTATCTCACTAGAAAGCACAAAAATCTTTTAGAATTCTTCTAAATTGGCTGAGTGTCAGATCACCATGCATAAGAAAAATAATAAAATTTGTTAACCTTACAGCTTCACAAATACGGTGAATTTTTTAGAGGTAAAATATTTCTAAATATTTGATTTCATTTTGGCCTTGATGATGAGAATCATTTGGGACGTTTGTTACATAGCTTTGCAGATTCCCTCTTACCTATGATTTATGAGGCGTCCGGTTTCTCCCAGGTGTTTATATTTCTAATTACCCAGGTGATTCCTATCATTAAGGAACCTTGGCTAACATTGTTTAAAGAAGGTTTTGAAATCAGCTGTATGAAACAACATATGCAGTTGAAGCAAAAGAAAAAGAAGAAAAAGAAAACTGACAAAATTCAAAATTTCTCCTCCCAAAGGGGAGTCAATGTCACGTAAAACCAACTCTAAGTCAAATGAGGTTTTATACTTTTGGTAGACAGTGAACTTAAATCTACCTTTCCTATTCTAAAGTATTTGAAGGCTAAGATATAGGAATGTTGATCTCTATCTTCTAGAATTTTACTTCATTTTTTAATACTCAATTTCAAATGTTCTTCCAATTATGGAAGTTAAAGATGAAAACAGATACAAAAAATGAGATTTTAAATAATTTTTTATCTGGTACAGAACAACATTTCTTCTGAATTACCTCTCTGGAATATATTAGTGTTAAGAGGACACTGAATTTATAGTCTGCTTAAAAGAAACAGTTTAAAAAATATATTTTCATAGTTTGATTAAACTCTAAATGCCTAACTGATATATATATTTGACAGGGAATTCAACCTATTTCCAATCTTTAAGGGAAACTGCCTTAAAGCCATTCTAGAAGACAAGTGTCTAATCCTATCTTCTGAAGTTCCCAGAAAGATTACATAATCCTTCAATAACGCATACTAACATTTAATTTTACCTGCCAGAAAAATTTAATTTTGTTTACCAAACTGAACTTCTCATCATGATTCCTCTATGATTCCTTTCCAAAATTCCCATAGAACATCCTCAAGCTATTGGCTAGATCTGTTCTCAGTTCCATCGTGTGGTAGGCAGGATTTTGGTTTCCATGATGTTACACCTGCAAATGTGTTATGTTAAATGGCAAAATAAATCTGTAGATAGAATTAATAATGTTAATAAACTGACCTTAAAATTGAAGATTACATTGTATGATTGATATGGGCCCAGTGTCATCACGTGGACCCCTAAAAGCAGAAGAGGAAGGCAGCAGAGTCAGTCAGAGATATGGTGTAAGAAGAAGCAGGAGAATTGAACAATAAGGAGAAGTCAGAGATCCAAACCATGAGAAGGACTCAACCAACTATTGCTGACTTTAAAGATGGAGAAAGATGGTTACAAACCAGGCAAGGTAGGAATCTCTAAAAGCTGGGAGCAAGCACCAGCCAACAATGATACAGGGAATAGGGACCTAGTTCTACATTTTAATAATATGACCTGACAGTGGATTCCCCCCAGAGCCACCAGGTAACAGCTCAGGCTTGCTGGCACCTTCATTTTGTCCTTGTGGGTCCTGGTACAGAGGAATGAGCTGACCTTACAGGATGTTCATCTAGCTATGCATACAAAGAACTGTGAAGTGTCTGATATTTTACACTACTTCCAAGTTAACTAGTTAGTCTGCAACAGTTTCATGGATGCTGGCAGAATACTTAGGACTTGGGTTAGAGACAAATGATGGTCTTCAAACAAATTGTGCTGGAACAAATTAGCATCCATATGCATATATAGTCAAAAAAAAAGAAAAAAAAAGAACCTAGTTATAGGGTGTTATTACTCACAGCAATATCAATAGCCAAAGTCCCAATTCCCACAGGATAATGTAATGGGAAGGGAGCCAGGTGGTGTCTTCCCAATTGGGGATTGTGTTACATGAGAACACAAGCTTAGAGATTCTGAGTCTTTTTAGGTGGTAAACCTGCTTGATTTTGTCCTAGAGGGAGAAAGTGTATTTATTATACTGCATAGTACTCATATCTGCCCTTTGCCCCATAGGAAGGTAGTTTATCTTCAAGGCTGTTTTATAAATAAACATTATTGAAAAGATAGTCCAAATCAAAATGATAGTGTTCCACTCATTTGTACAGTTACCTAGGTCAGCACCTTCCCCCAACCCCAACATTCAGTGAGTTTGTTTCATACATTTGTAATATAGTTGATTGTTTTGTCACATTCCACATTTTATCCTGGGATCCCTCAATCTCCTAAATGATATATTTATTTGCATAAATTAAGATTCCCTTTTTATGCTATGAAGTTTTATGTATAATGTCATATGTCCACCATTACAGTGTCATATAGAATAATTTCACTGTGCCCCAAATTGTTTCACATATTCAACCCTTCTTCCCATCTCCCTTAGCCTCTAAAACTACTGATATATTTAACTGTTAGTTTTGTCTTTTCTAGAATGTCATATAATTGGAATCTTACCATATGTAGTCTTTTCAGAAGAACTGCTTTCACACAGAAATAAGCACTTAACATTCAACCATGTGTTTTTGTGGATTGATAGCTCATTTGCTTTTATCACGAAATAATATTCCATTGTATAGATGTACCACAATTTCTGTATTCATGCACCTATTGAAGGACTGCGTGGTTGCTTTTAGTTCTGGCAATTATGAATAAAGCTGCTATAAACATTAACATGCAGGTTTTTCTGTGGATATGGATTTTCAAATAAGTTGGATAAAAACCTGGGAGTGTGATTGGTGGTTTAAATGGTATGAATATGTTTAACTTTGTAAGAAACTGCCAAAATGTCTTCTGAAGAAGTGACTTAACAATTTGCATTCCAACCAGCAATGAATGAGATTTTCTGTTGCTTTGCCTCTTCACCAGCAATTAATATTGTTATTTTATTTTTTTGGTGCTAGACATTCTAATATCATTTTGATATTGTTGTTGAGCATATTTTCATTTGCTTACTTTTTCTTTCCATATATTCTCTGAGTTGTCTGTTCAGATCTTTTGTCAGTTTTTAAGTTGCATTGTTTGTTTTCTTCGTATTATTATTTTTAAAATTTATTTATTTTTGCCCGTATTGGGTCTTTTTTGCTGTGCACGGGCTTTCTCTAGTTGCGGCAAGTGGGGACTACTCTTCGTTGAGGTGCGCGGGCTTCTCATTGGGTGGCTTCTCTTGCTGCGGAGCGTGGGCTCTAGGTGTGCAGGCTTCATTCATTGTGGCTCGTGGGCTCTAGAGCACAGGCTCAGTAGTTGTGGCGCACGGGCTTAGTTAATCCACAGCATGTGGGATCTTCCTGGACCAGGGCTTGAACCTGTGTCCCCTGCATTGGCAGGCGTATTCTTAACCACTTCGCCACTAGGGAAGCCCTGTTTTCTTATTATTGAGTTTAAAATTCTATGATGGTTTCAGAAACCAGTGCATTATAATGTGTGTTTTGTGAATATCTTTTCCAAGTCTGTGGGTTAATTTTTAATTATCTTAATAGTATCTTTTTTTTAACATCTTTATTGGAGTATAATTGCTTTACAATGGTGTGTTAGTTTCTGCTTTATGACAGACTGAATTAGCTATACATATAAATATATCCCCATATCTCCTCCCTCTTATGTCTCCCTCCCACCCTCCCTATCCCACCCCTCTAGGTGGTCACAAAGCACCGAGCTGATCTCCCTATACTATCCAGCTGCTTCCCACTAACTATCTATTTTACATTTGGTAGTGTATATATGTCCATGCCACTCTCTCACTTTGTCCCAGCTTGCCCTTCCCCCTCCCCGTGTCCTCAAGTCCATTCTCTATGTCTGTGTCTTTATTCCTGTGCTGCCCCTAGGTTCTTCAGAACCTTTTTTTTTTTTCTTAGTTTCCATATATATGTGTTAGCATACGGTATTTGTTTTTCTCTGACTTACTTCACTCTATATGACAGACTCTAGGTCCATCCACCTCTCTACAAATAACTCAATTTCATTTCTTTTTATGGCTGAGTAATATTCCATTGTATATATGTGCCACATCTTCTTTATCCATTCATCTGTCGATGGACTCTTAGGTTGTTTCCATGTCCTGGCTATTGTAAACAGAGCTGCAATGAACATTGTGGTACATGACTCTTTGAATTATGTTTTTCTCAGGGTATATGCCCAGTAGTGGGATTCCTGGGTTGTATGGTAGTTCTATTTTTAGCTTTTTAAGGAACCTCCATACTATTCTCCATAGTGACTGTATCAATTTACAGTCCCACCAACAGTGCAAGAGTGTTCCCTTTTCTCCACACCCTCTCCAGCATAATTATCTTAATAGTATCTTTAACAAAGTAGTATTTAATTTTAATAACGTCCAACTTAACAATTTTTTCTTTCATGGATCAAGCTTTGGCATTATATTTAAACCTGAGATTGCATAAATTTTGCCCTATGTTTTCTTTCAGCATTGGTGGTATAGTAGTGAGCATAGCTGCCTTACCCTAGGTTTTCTTTCAGAAGGTTTATAGTTTTGCATTTTACACTTATACCTGTGATCCATTTTGAGTAAATTTTTGTGAAAGATGTAAGGTCTGTGTCTAGGTTTATTTTTTTGGCATATGGATGCTTATGGATGCCCAACTGTTCAGTGCCATTTGTTCAGAGACCATCCTTTCTTCATTGAATTTCATTGGCTCCTTTGTCAAAGATCAGTTGTTTATATTTAAAAGAATCTATTTTTGTGTTCTAAATTCTGTTCTATTAGAATGAAAGTCTGTTTTTTCACCAGGATCATGCTGTGTTGCATACTGTAGTTGAATAATAAATCTTAAAATCATGTATTCTGACTCCCCCAACTTTATTCTTCTTCAGCATTGTGTCATCTGTCATAGGACTTGTGCCTTTCCATATAAACTTTAGAATTTGTTGATATCTACAAATTGCTTGCTAGGATTTTGAATATGATTGCAATGAATCTATGGATCAATACGGACATATAATGACAATGTTTAGTTTTCTAATCCATGCACATGGAATATCTCTATATTTGTTAGATCTACTTTGGTTTTTTAATCAGAGTTTTAAAGTTTTCCACATATAGATTCTGTAAATATTTTGTTGCATTTATACTTAAGAATTTCCTTTGTTAGTGCTATGTTAAATGGTATTTTTTTTTTTTTTTTTTTTTTTTTTTGCGGTATGCGGGCCTCTCACTGTTGTGGCCTCTCCCTTTGCGGAGCACAGGCTCCGGATGCGCACGCTCAGCGGCCATGGCTCACGGGCCCAGCCGCTCCGCGGCATGTGGGATCTTCCTGGACCAGGGCACGAACCCGTGTCCCCTGCAAAGGCAGGCGGACTCTCAACCACTGCGCCACCAGGGAAGCCCTAAATGGTATTTTTAAAATACTAATTTCAGTTGTTCATTGCTTGTATATAGAAATGTGATTGATTTATGTGATTCATTCCAGTAGTTTATTGTGTAGACTTAAAGATATTTCCTGTATACAGTCATGTCACATGTAATATAGTTTCATCTATAAAATCTTGCATTCTTTTCTTGTCATACTGCATCAGCTAAAACTTCCAGTGTGACATTGACTAGAAGTAGTAAGAGAGGACATCCTTATGTTGTGCTGGAGCTTAGAGGTAAAGTGTACTATTAGCTGTAGGCTTTTTGTAGATGTTCATTATCACATTGAGAAAGATGCCCTGTGTATGTATGTATTTTTCTGGTAGTTTTAATTCTGAATTAATTTTTTCAATTTTTTTTGTATCAACTGATAAGATCATATGAATTATCTTCTTTATCCTATTGATGTAGTAGATTACATTGATTTTTTTTCAAATATTGAACCAGCCTTGCATACCTGGGATAAATCATACTTTTTCATGAAATGTAATTCTTTTTATACATTGTTGGATTTGATTTGGTAATATTAGGTACTGAATTTTTGCATCCATATTAATGAACAATATAGTGTCTGCTGCTTCTTTCTTTTGCAAGTAAGGTAGTGCTGGCCTCAAAAAAATGAGACAGAAAGAGTTCTTCTTGTTTCTATTTTCTAAAAAACATTTTGGAGATTTGAAATCATCTCTTCCTTCTGTGTTTATAAAAATTCACCAGTGAGACCATCTGAGCCTGGAGCTCTCTCTTTTGGGACATTGTTAGTCATTGACTTATTTTTTAAATATATGCTTATTCAGACTATATATTACTCATTGTATGTTTTCTTTCTACCAGTTATGAGATGTAATTGACATACAGCATTCTGTAAGCTTAAGGTGTATGGCATGATTTGACTTGTGTACATCATGAACTGATTATCACAATAAGTTTAGTGAACATCCATTGTTTTATATAGATACAAAAATAAATAGAAGAAAGTATTTTCCTTGTGATGAGTACTCAAGATTTGCTTTTAACAGTTTTCATATATAACATACAGCAGTGTTAATTATATTTATCATGTCATACATTACATCCCTAGTACTTCGTTATCATATAACTAGAAGTTTGTACCTTCTATCTGCCTTCATCTAGTTCCTCTTTCTACCACGCCCTGCTTCCGATAACCACAAATGTGATCTCTTTTTCTGTGAGTTTTTTTGTTTTTGAAGTATAATTGACCTACAACACTGTTAGTTCCTGTTACACAACATAGTGTTTTAATATTTCTGTATATTTCAAAATTATCACTGATAAGTCTGGTTATGATCTGTCACCATACAAAAATATTATGTAGTTATTGATATTCCTCACACTCTACATTTCATACCTGTGACACATTTATTTTGCAACTGGAAATTTTTCCATCTTAATCTCCCTCACTTATATTTTTCCTCACTCCACGTACCTCTCCTCTGGCAACCACCTGTTTTTTCTCTGTATCTATAACTCTTTGTTTGGTTATATTTGTTTGTTTTGTTTTTTAGAGTCCACATATAAGTAAAATAATGCAGTATTTGATTTTCTGTCTGATTTATTTCTCTTAGCATAGTACCTTCTATGTCCATCCATGTTGTCACAAATGGCAAAATTTCATTTTTTATGGCTGAGTGATACTCCATTGTGTGTGTGTGTGTGTGTGTGTGTGTATATATATATATATATATATATAACATTTTCTTTATCCTTTCATCTGTTGATGGCAATGTGCTTCCATATCTTGACTGTTGTAAATAATGTTGTAATTAACATAGGAGTGTACATATCTTTCTGAATTAGCATCTTCAATTTCTTCCAAAAAATATCTATTAGTGGAATTGCTGGATCACATGGTAGTTGTATTTTTCATTTTTTAAGAAATTGCCATACTGTTTTCATAGTGGTCATACCAATTTACATTACCACCAACAGTGCATGAGAGTACCCTTTTCTCCTAATCCTCTCCAATACTTATTGTTTTCTTTTGATAAAACCCATTCTGACAGATATGAGGTGATATCTCATTGTAGTTTTGATTTGCATTCCCCTGATTGGTGATGTTGAGCTTCTTTTTATGTGCCTGTTGACCATCTGTATGTCTTCTTTGGAAGATGTCCAATCATACCCTCTGCTCATTTTTTAATCAGGTTGTTTGATTTTTTTGATTGAGTTATATGAGTTCTTTATATATTTAGGATATTAACCCCTTATTGGATTTATAGTTTGCAAATATCTTCTCCCATTAAATAGGCAGGTATTTTGTTTTACTGGTATTTCCCTTCACTGTGCAAAAGCTTTTTATATTGTTGCCATATTTGTTTATTTTTGGCTTTTGTTGCCATTGGCTGAGAAGACTTATCCAGAAAAAAATGATACTTAGACAGATGTCAAAGGGTCTACTGGCTATTTTTTCTTCTAGACGTTTTATGGTTTCAGGTTTTACATTGTCTTTAATCTACTTTGAATTTATTTTTGTGAATGGCATGAGACAGTACTCCAGTTTGATTTTTTTTGCATATAGCTGTTCAGTTATCCCAAAGCTGTTAATTGAAGAGTCTGTCTTTCCCCATTATTCTTGCCTCCTTTGTCATATATTAATAAACTGTATAAGTATGGGTTTATTTCTGCAAGCTATTCTGTTCCAATGATATGTATCTGTTTTTCTGCCAGTACCATAGGATTTCAATACTGTAGCTTTGTGGTATAGTTTTAAATCAGGGAGCATGATACATCCAGCTTTGTTTTTCTCTCTCAATATTGTCTTGGTTATTCAGTCTTTTGGGTTTCCATACACATTTTAGCATTATTTGTTCTAGTTCTATGAAAAATACCATTGGTATTTTCATAGGGATTGAATCTGTAGCTCACCTTGGTTAGTTTGGTCATTTTAACAATGTTAATACTTCCAATCTATGAGCATGGAATATCTTTCCATTTGTTTGTGTCACCTTCAATTTCTTTCATCAGTTTCTCATAGTTTTCCAAGTGCAGGTCTTTTACTTCCTTATTTAGATTTATTCCTACATATTTTATTCTTGTGATGCAGTTGTAAATGAGATTGTTTTCTTCATTTCTCTTTTTGGTAGTTTGTTGTTAGTGTATAGTAATGCAACAGATTTCTATATATTTTGTGTCCAGCAACTTTACCAAATCCATTGGGTTCTAGTAGCTTTTTTGTGTGATCTTTTGGATTTTCTATGTATAGTATCATGTTATCTCCATCAGTGATGGTTTAACTACATTTTTCTAATTTGGATGTTTTATAGTTCTTTGTGTTGTCTGATTGCTAAGGGTAGGACTTTCAATACTATGTTGAATAAAAGTGAAAAGAGTGGGCATCCTTGTCTTATTCCTGATTTTAGAGGAAATGATTACAGATTTTCACATTGAGTATGATGTTAGCTGTGGGCTTATAACATATGGCTTTTATTATGTTGATGTATGTTCCCTCCATACATATTTGTTGAACATTTTTTCATAAATAGTTGTTGAGTTTTGACAAAAGGTTTTTATGTATTGAGATGATTATATGTTTTTTATTCTTTGTTAATGTGATGTATCACATTGATTTGCAGATATTGAACTATCCTTGCATATCTGAGATAAACCCCACTTGATCATGATGTATGAACCTTTTAATATATTGTTTAATTCAGTTTGCTAATATTTTGTTGAAGATGTTTGCATCTATGTTCATCACTGTTATTAGCCTGTAAGATTTGCATATATGTGTCTGATATATTTGTCTGGTTTTGATATGAGGGTGATGTTGGCCTCACAGAATGAGTTTGGAAGCATTCCTTCCTCTGAAGTTTTGTGGAATAGTTTGAGAAGAATAGATGTTAACTCTTTTCTAAATGTTTGGTAGAATTCAACTGTGAAGCCATCTGATCCTGGACTTTTATTTGTTCGGAGTTGTTTTACTACTGATTCAATTTTATTTCTGGTAATTGGTCTGTTCATATTTTCTATTTCTTCCTGGTTCAGTCTTGGGAGATTATACTTTTCTAAGAATTTGTCCATTTCTTCTAGGTTGTCCATTTTTGGCACATAGCTGTTCACAGTAATCTTTTTTGATCCTTGTTATTTCAGTGATGTCGGTGGTAATTTCACCTTTTTTATTTCTCATTTATTGATTGGATCCCTTTTTTCTTGATGAATCTGGTTAAAGATTTATCAATTTTATCTTTTAAAAAAAACAGCTCTCAGTTTCATTGATCTTTTCTATTTTTTTTTAGTCTCTAGTTCATTAATTTCTCTTCTGATCTTTATGATTTCTTTCTTTCTACTAACTTTGGGTTTTTGTTCTTTTCCTAGTTACTTTCTTTAGGTGTAAAGCTAAGTAGTTTATTTGAGACTTCTCTTGTTTCCTGAGGTAGGCTGTATCACTATAAATTTCCCTCTTTGAACTGCTTTTGCTGTTTTCCATAGATTTTGGATCATTGTATTTTTGTTTTCATTTACCTCAAGGTATTTTTTTAAATTTCTTCTTTGATTTCTTCAGTGATTCATTGGTTGTTTGACAGCATGTTATTTGCCTCCACATGTTTCTTTTTTTCAGTTCTTTTCTTGTAGTTGACTTCTAGTGCCATAGCATTATGGTCAAAAAAAGATGCTTGATATGATTTCAGTTTTCTTAATTTTACTGAAATTTGTTTTGTGGTCTAGCATTTTATCTATACTGAAGAATGTTTCATGTTCACTTGAAAAGAATGTGTATTCTGCTACTTATTGATGGAATGTTTATATATATATATATATCCTTTTGGTCTAACGTGTCATTTAAGGCTGGTGTTTTTTTATTGATTTTCTGTGTAGATGATCTGTCCATTGATATATGGGACATTAAAGTCCTCAACTATTATTGTGTTACTGTCAGTTTTCTCTTTGTCTATTAATATATGCTTTATGTATTTAGGTGCTTCTATGTTGGGTGTATGTATATTTGCAATTGATTTATCTTCTTCTTAGATTTATCCCTTGATCATTATGTAATGTCTGTCTTTGTCTCTTAACAGTATTTTTTTTTTAAGTCTATTTTGTCTCTTGTAAGTATTGCTAATCTGGCTTTCTTTTCATTTCCATTTTCATGGAATACCTTTTTCCCTCTCCTCAATTGCAGTTTGTATGTGTGTTAAGATCTGAATTGAGTCTCTTATAGGCAGCATATATATGGGTCTTGTTTTGTGTCAATTCAGCCACTGTGTTTTTTTGATTGGAACATTTAGTCCGTTGACATTTAAAGTAGTAGTTGATAGGTATGTACTTATTGCCACTTTTTAGTTGATTTTACGTTGTTTTTCTTTTTTTTTTTTCTTCTTGCCCTCTTCCCTTGTGATTTGATGACTATTTTTAATGCTATGTTTGGATTGTTTTTTTTTGTGTGTGTGTCTATCTATTATAGATTTTTAGTTTGTGGTAACCATGAGGTTTATATATATATAGCAGTCTTTGTATTACATGATCATTATAAGTTGCTGATCTCTTAAATTTAAACACATTTTAACAAATCTCCATTTTTACCCACCCATGTTTAATATTTTTGACATCATGTTTTACTTCTTTTTGTGTATCCTTTAATTATTGTGGATATAGATGATTTTATTGCTTTTGGTTTTTAACCTTCCTACCAGCTTTATATGTTGCTGATTTACTAACTTTACTGTATATTTTTCTTTACCAATGAGATGATTCCTTTTGCAATTTTCATATTTTTAATTGTAGCCTTTTCTTCTTCACTTAGAGAAGTCCCTTTAACATTTCCTGTATAGCTGGTTTGCTGGTGTGGAAATCTTTACTTTTGATTGTCTGTAAAATTTTGTTCTCTCTGTTATATCTGAATGAAAGCCTTTCTGGGCAAAATATTTCTCATTTTATGTTTTCCCTTTTCATCACTTTAAATGTATATTGTGCCACTCCCTTCTGGCCTACAGTCAGCTATAGCCTTATTGGAGTCCCCTTGTGTGTAACTTGTTGCTTATCCCTCATTGTTTTAATATTCTATCTTTGTCTTTAATTTTTGCCATTTTAATTACAGTGTGTCTTGGTATGGTCCTCTTTAGGTTGATCCTATTTAGGACTGTCTGTGCTCCCTGTACCTGTATGTTTGTTTCCTTTCCCAGGTAAGGGAAATTTTCAGTTATTATGTCTTCAAATATGTTTTTGCTCCTTTTTTCTCTCTTCTCCTTCTGGGACGTCCATAATGCAAATGTTAATATGTTTCATGTTGTCCTTAGAAGTCTTTTAAACTGTCTTCATCTCCTTTTATTATTTTTCTTTTTTCTGTTCAGCTTCAGTGATTTCTGCTACTATCTTCCAGCTCACTGATCTATTCTTCTCTATTTAATCTACTATTGATTCCTTCTAGTGTATTTTTAATTTCAGTTATTTTATTCTTCATTTGTGTTTTGTTGTTCTTTATATTTTCTAACTCTTTGTTAAAAACTTCTAACTTCTCAATCTATTCATCCAATCTTCTCTTGAGTTCTTTGAACATCTTGTGATCATTACCTGGAACTGTTTATTGGGTAGATTACATATCTCCACTTCACTTAGTTCTTCTGGGGTTTTATCTTGTTCCTTCATTTTGAACATATTTCTCTGTCACCTCATTTTCCTAATTTGCTGTTTTTATTTCTATGCATTTGGAATTTGGTTACATTTCCTGACCTTTGAGAAGTGGCCTTTTGTAGGAGACATCTTATGTGTGCCAGCAGTGCACTTCTTGCTGGTCACCTGAGATACGTGCTCTAGGGGTGCCCCCTACATGGGTTGTATGGGCTGAATACTATGGGCAGCCTGGTAGGTGTGGCCTCACTCTGTAAGATTTGGCAGTGTATCACAAGAAATTAGTCCATTTCATTTAAGTTACAAATTTGTAGCCATAGAGTTTGCTCATCATATTCTTTTAATTTCTTTATAATGTCCAAATGATCAGTAGTGTTAACCCTTATTTCATTTCTAGTATTGGTAATCTGCATTCCCTCTTTTTTTTTTTTCCTTGTTTGGCCTAACTAGCAGTTTATCAATTTCATCGCTCTTTCAAACACCCAGGTTTTGGGTTCATTGATTTATTTTTGTTTTCTCTATTTTCACTATCATTAATTTCTTCTCTAATTGTATTGTTTGTAATGCTTGCCTTAGAATTAAATAACTCTCATTTCTCTGGTTTCCTAAGATGGAAGCATAGGTTATAGACTTTATATTTCTTTGTTTCTAATATATAGTGCTGTAAATTTTCCTCTACATGCTATTTTTGCTGCATCCAATAAATTTTGTATTTTCATTATCATATAATTTAGTTAAAATATTTTAAAATTTCTGTTGAGACTTCATTTGCTCTTCATCTTATATTGAAGTGTGTTGTTTAATCTCCAAATATTGGGGGGATTTTCCAGCTGTCTTTCTTTTGATAATTTCTAGTTTAATTTCACTGTAGTCTGAGAACACACTTTGTATGGTTTTTATCCTTTACAATTTGTTAAGGTGTGATTTATGGCACAGAATGTGGTCCATCCTGGTGATTGTTCCCTGTGAGTTTCAAAATAATGTGTATTTGGCTGTTATTGGAAACACTATTCTATAAATGTCAATTAGATTGAGTTGATTTATAATCTTGTTCAGTCAACTATATCCTTACTGACTTTCTGCCTGTTTGATATAACAGTTACTGAAAGAGATGTGTTGAAGTCCCAAGCATAGTAATTTGTGTATCTCTTCTTAAGTTCTGTCAGTTTTGTTTCATCTATTTTGATGTTCTGTTCTTGGGTATATACAGACTTAGTATTGTCTTGTTGGATAATTGACCCTTTAATCATTATGGAATACCCTTCTATTCTCTGATAATTTTACTGTTTGGAAATATGCTTTGTTTGAAATTAGAATAGCTAATTCCACTTTCTTTGATTCATTTACAGTGTGTTTTTTTCCAGCCTGTTGTTTAGAACCTATGTGAATCTGAGTGTTTATATTTATAATGAGTTGCTTGTAGATGGTATACAGTTAGTTCCTTTATTGTTAATCAGTTCTTCCAGTCTATCTTTTAATTGCTGCATTTAGACCATTTACTTATAAAATGGTAATTGATATAGTAGGATTAATATCCACTATGTTTGTATCTGTTTATTTATTGCATTTGTTTATTTCTTCATTTTCTTTTCCAACCTTCCCTAGTTTAATCAAGCATTTTATATGATTCTATTTTATATCCTCTCTTCAAGTATCAATTACAGTATTTCTTAGTGTTTGTCATAAAGTTTCCAATATATATATTTTTATCAAATCTAAGTCTACCCTCATCTAATACTATACCACTTCATGTGTACAGAAGGTACTAGATAATGGAGTATTCCCAATTCTTCCCTCCTTGCTTTTGTGACATTGCTGTCATTCATTTCACTTATCCCTATGCTATAGCACCCAATATATTGTTACTATTATTACTTTTAAAAGCTATCTTTTAGATCAATTAGAAATTAAGAAACTTGTTTTTAGGCTATTGTGCTAAGGAGTAAAGGAAAGAAATACAGTATAAATTTAAAGACCTAAGGGAAGCAGATAAAATGGTTTTGGAATTTTAAATAATAAAGTTTGTTATTTTTTAAAATTATTAGATACAAGAGGTTCCTTTGATATGTGAAGTAACAGAAGTGTTTACCAAAGGACAATAAATTTGCTTCAATTTTATT